>NC_041396.2:133948055-134130555 GCF_900747795.2 Erpetoichthys calabaricus | reverse complement strand
CACGGACATCTAACCTAGCAGTTGTTGGATTGCTGTTGGCAGACACGCTTCTTGTGCTCCCAGCTGTTAAATCAACAACAAGCGACAAGCAAAACACGCAGCTTGCCAACACCAGAAAGCCAGCAGATGATCCGAGCACTTCTCCTTAGTATGCATTCAGCCGCACCCCCTTCACAATGCGAGCAGCGTTATACGTCCTGCGAGAAAGAGATGTAATCACACCTGGGGCCGGAAATAAAAGGACAAGTATTGTTTTCACAAAAGTTTTAAAGTAAAAGTGAAAATAATGCATATGTAACAATTCCCTTGAAACTAGCAATCTCTTTAAATCAGGCATGTCAAACTCACTACCATTGGTGGGCTGCTTAGACTGCCATACATGTGTCAGCGGACTGCACTGTAACAAATACTATTATACTATTATACAAAGTTACTGTAGCTTTCTTTCCAATACTGAAAACTTAAAAAAATGTAACACTTAAAGTTTAAAGAAAAGCAATTTATTTCCATACAACAGCATACAATTACAGTCTTAGCCTCTTAGCTAGGTCCTTATATAGGAGTCTTACAGTCTGAGATCTATTTCTTTTGTCCTGACACTTGGCATCTCTTGTTAGTAACCAGTTCATCAATATCAGACTTGCAATCTTTTCTTTTATGAGGGATGAAAGGTGCTCAACAGTAAGTCTTGAGTGATGTGGGGTTTTGGTAGCTTTCATTAACAAAAATAATTGCTCACAAAGGTAAGTGCTTTCAAACATAGACCGTACTCTCGGCCAACTTACAGATCTGCACATACAAGGGTGGCTGGTAAGCATACAAGCCTGGCACATCAGCTTCTTTGTATTTTGCCTTCAGAATAGATTCTGACTGCAGTTTAATCAATTCCATTTGGATATTCTCAGGCACATTCTCAACGTTGTAAGAGTATGGTGACGTAAACAGTGCAAGGTCCTGTTCGTGTGAACTGAAATCATGAAAACGCTCACTGAATTCATTGCTCAGTAATTCAAGTTGGAAAACAAATCCTCCAAAAATCAAATTGTACCCTTCATACTGCAATGCAAATATTTCATTTTAAATTAAATGACAAAGACATAGGCCTATCAATTTACACATGTTTGGCATTGTGCAGCTCAAAATTTTACTTTACTAAGTTTACTTCAAAGTTTATATTGTAAAATAAGCCGATATGCAATAAGCCCCCTGACCTACACTAATTTTACAAACTCAAAATCACAAAAATTTGTTAATAAACAACTTGCCAACTTCTCGCTTCCACTTCAGCTGTAGTCTGCACTAACTGTTCATTACAATACTAGCACAAAATGACATAAAACTAGAGCAAAAAAACGTGAAAACGTGGGGGGCTTAGGGATGGTATTGCAGTGTCATTGCCTAGGGTACCAAGGAGCTGACGCCGCAGCTGCAACAATACTAGCATATGACGTTTCCGGTACCGTAATGCCATGGGAACACGTGCTTTTGGCAGAAGGCAGAAGTAAGAAAAGTCAATAAGTAATGCCGAAGATGCAGAATGATTCAGTCACAAACGATAGTAATCATTTTGTACAAGTTTAATGCTAACTGGAATCTATCATGCAGGCCGCACAGATTTCTGTTGCGGGCCGCGTGTTTGACATGCCTGATCTTGACAATGTCTACATGCCTAAATGTATTGAGTTGCTGCCATGTGATTGGCTGATTAGATGTTTGTCTTAACAAGCAGTTGAACAGGTGTACCTAATAAAGTGGTTGGTGAGAGTACACACACACACTTTGTTTTTAGTAAAAATCAGAATGTCATGTCTTTTTCCTAGAACAGCCATTGAGGTACGTTATTTCATTGCTTTGTAATGAAAAAGGTTAGGTTAGGTTGGGGAGCATACACTGGTACAGCGCATTGCTGCACCCACCACACGACGAAACAGCTCAGGATACTGGTTGGCAACCCCTCACCAGTCTAGTTCCATCCTCCAGAAATGACCCTCTTTCTGCCTCAGCCAGGTGTTATGTGGGTGTCCTCTTGGCCTGATCCAGCCACTCGGGTCCTCAACAATGAGGATCCTACAAGCCAGATCACCCTCAGGGAATCGCGGCACATGGTCGTAGTGCCATAACTGACACTCCCTCACAATGCAGGTAATGTGCCCCATTCAGGACTCCATGAGTAGCCATTCATTCAACACAAAGTCAAACCAATAGTACCAAAGGAGTCCAGTCTTCATCTCAGGTCACTGGATAGTGTCCATGTCTTGCAAACATATAGCAAGACAGGAAGCACCAGGACTCTAAAGACTTGGACCTTCGTCCTTTTGCATAGACATCGGGAGCGCCACACACTACTTTCCAGCGACCTCATGACCCCCATTGCTCTCCGAATTCATCTACTGACTTCATAGGAAGAGTCACAAGACACATGAATGTTACTGCCAAGGTAAGTAAACCTCTTGACAAGGTCGACACTCTCTCCACAGATAGACACACTGCTGATGGCTGTGCCTAAGAAGTCATTAAAGGCCTGGATCTTGGATTTTATCCAGGACACTCGCAAGCCTAGTCACTCAGACTCCTCGCTCTGTCTCTTGGGATCCCCGATTAGAGCCTCCATTGACTCTGCGAAGATCACAGCATCATCAGCAAAGTCAAGATCAGTGAATCTTTCTTCGTCAACAGATGCCCCACAGCTGCTGGACCTCACAACCTTGCCAAACACCCAATCCATGCAAGCATTAAACAGAGTAGGAGCAAGAACACACCCCTGATGAACCCTGGAAACAACTGGGAAAAACTCAGAGGTTCTGCCTCCACTCTGCACAGCACTCACAATACCAGTGAACAGAACCACAAAATCATGATATCCAGCAACCTTGAGGGGATCCCAAAAAGACTCGGGATGTCCCACAGGGCAGCTCGAGTCGAACATTTTATAAAAATCAACAAAGTCCAAAAAGAAACTCTGCCGATATTCATGTGTGTGCTCCATGAGAACCCTCAGTGTCAGGATGCGGTTGATGATAGACTTCTTAAGCATTAGTTAAGCAGTGCAACCCCCTGTAGTTGTCGCAATCCAGGTGGTCACCTTTCTGTTTCCAGATAGCGATGACAAGTCCCGTTTTACAGTCCTTAGGGATGATGCCAGTCTCCCAAATGGAAGCATTGCCTGCAATGCCAGAGGACAGCCTTACCACCAGCCTGGAGAAGTTCACCCCGGATACCACAGATCCCTGCAGCTTTCCCAACCCTCAGGTGGTTCACCACCTGTGCAATCTCAGTGAGATTGGGTGGTTCAAAGCTAATTGGTGGATCAGCCTCAAGAACTGTGGACTCAGAGATATCCAATGTCCTAGCCGGAGTATCAGGTTTAAACAGCTGCTCAAAGTATCCTGCCTAGCAGGTCACAGCTGCAGTGTCATCCATAAGGACCGTGTGGAACTGTTTAAGTTTAAAATAATTTCTTTTCTATCAAAAATGTTATATCCAAAAATAAATGCAGGTAAACTAACAGTGAAAATATATTCTACTCACTATAAGTGAATAAAAATACAAAAATAGCAGTATTTTTATTTGGTATCCTTCAATAAGGGCACGCACAAAAAGGCGAGCTTCAAAAGGGCAACCTCAATTGAGCGCGGCGAATAAAGGCGCACGTAAATAAAGGCTAGCTTCAAAAAGGCGACCTCAATTGAGTGAATGTTTTAATATTCTTGCTTTCTCCTTTTTATACGTTCAATCATTGCCTTTATCTAATAAATTTTCTGTAATAATTTTGTTGCGTTTGCCTTTATTCGCTGCGCCCAATTGAGGTCGCCCTTTTGAAGCTCGCCTTTTTTGTGTGCGCTCTTATTGAATAGAACCTTTTTATTTAGCACTCCTTATCAATATTATTTATTACACAGACTCATTTTGCTTTGTCACTGCTATTCCTGGAAAACCACAGAAATTAGGAGTATAGTTGCTGTGAGTTTGTACAGTAAGTACAAATGTGACCACAGTTTCAAAGAAAATAATTCATTAAGCTCAAGGACAAAAATCAATTTTAAGAAGCGTCTCTGGCTCTTTTACTGTTATTTCAGTTTGGAAGACTACTGTACATGAATGTTTACACACACAACATCCAAGAAAGTCTGACTGCAGCCATGTAGCTTAAGGTAACATGAAACATAAACATTATATATATAAAAGTCATAAAATAAATAAGACTTGTTAAAACATTATTTGCAAAAGCTGTGTATCTTTTTCATACTGCACACATGTATAAGAAAATACTCAATATTAAAAGTGAATTTATGTTTAATGTCAATAAGTCATTGAATACTGTGACATGTTTGTCAATTTAAAGAATTCTACCAAGTTTACAATTAAAATTAGGTTTATTAAGTTGAATGAACAAAACCACATTTAATAAAATCAAGAATAAATAGTGACAAAGACAAAACAATAAAGGAAACAAATAAAATGAGATTGCAATAGTACTTTGTTAATTTAGTTAGTTTAACGCAGTTTTAGTTAATATTTGCTTGTGCCTGATTATGGCAATGTAGGTCTAATCCTGTGCCTGCTTTAAGTTCATTTTTTTACCTTATACATGTGAATATTCTGTATTTTATACTCTAAAAATGGGATGCTATTTTATAATGCTAATAAAGAAAAAAGTAAAAATAAATTACCAATATTTGCAATGACAAAAAAAAACATGCTATAGAAATAAATCAGTTGGCAGCCATTTTGAAAAGGTTTGCTAGATTTACAGTCACCATTTTAGAGAGGCCTTATGACTCTTTCCTGAAGCGCAAAGGTCAGTTGACTTTTATTTCCTGCTTAAGGAGTTATGTCTTTTTTGTCATTTGGTGAAATGCCAGTTTACTGCAGTTTTAAGCTAGGGTGACCATATTTTGATTTCCAAAAAAGGGGACGATCGGCACGGCCTCCAGACGAATTCAGACAAGCTTCTTGGTGGTTGATGAACATTATTTATTATACTTCAATGGTGCAGAATTAACCTCTGTAATAAAATAAAATGAAATCTGTAAAAACTTATAACAAAATAATAGCTCTCTTAGACTCTTCAAATAAATAATTAAATATTGTTCTAAATATGAACTATTCTGTTCCAGCTTCAAAAATATATCTCTTAAATGTAATAAAATAAATAACAGAAGAGTCTCACAAAGACAAAAAAACTTAAACAAAAAGAATCTAGACTTTTCATCTTTAGTTTTCTTTTTCATCCTGCTTCTCTTCTTCATCCTCCTTGTCAGCCCATCCATATTTTGCTGTAGAGCTGATCTTTCCTAGCAGTTTTCGATAGCTTAACAAATAAGCATGAAAGTCTTTGCAAGACATGTCTTTGAAGTTGTACTGAACTAGTAGAATCCCCTTTAGTGACTCTACGTAGAGCTGGTTCCTCTCCTTGGTCCACTGGCTTTGCATTAGTGAAAAAACCCTCTCAACATTTGCATTGTGAGAGGGAAGTGCAAAGACAAACTGTGCAATTGTCAGTAGCTCTGAGTAACATGCAATGCTTTTTGCCTTTTCAAAATATTTGGTCCACTTCTGGTGTACCTGCAGGCCACTGAACTCCTCATCATGGTTGCACGTTTCTGTGAATTTCCTCAGATTGGTGACCTGGTCAAAACACTTAACATCATCAACTGCCACCCCCTTCTCTCCAAGGAAATTGATGCATGCCTCCACATCATTCCAGTTTGGTGGCTCACTCAGATCCATCCACATGAATGTTGAGAACTCTTCCATGGGAGTCATCCACTTCTCCAGATACTCCAAACATGCACTGTACATGCCATGCACATCTGCACAGAACTGGTCACAGCCTTTGTCAAGTCCATCTTTGAGCTTCTGTACCAGTAGTCCCTTAACTTTAAGGGACATGAAGTTGTTGCTCTTGCGTTGAAGAAGAATGGTATGTATATTGTTTAATATCTTCTTCACTTCCATAATGGACATGTTCTCCTGTTCCATTTCTTGAATGTGGGTGTGGAACACAGACATGAGTGTGTGCATGTGCCAAAGGTAGATTTCAGCAAAATCAATGCCACCAGGATGGATTTTTGCTAATGTGTTTGTATTAAATGTGACATTTTTAGTATAAATAATTAATGTCTGTACAATTCAATATCCATCCATCCATCCATTTTCCAACCCGCTGAATCCGAACACAGGGTCACGGGGGTCTGCTGGAGCCAATCCCAGCCAACACAGGGCACAAGGCAGGAACCAATCCCGGGCAGGGTGCCAACCCACCGCAGCACACCTGTATTTGTTTCTTGTAAGTAGCGCAAAACACACACATCCACACAAATACATGCCAATCATCACTGCAATGTATTGTGGGAAGATGGGACTGCTAATAAGCAACAGACACTATGAATATAAGTGATGTCCCAAAAACTACTTGAATGAGGGGAAAGGAGTCTTGGCAACTCCCTCAGAGCAATAAATAGTATATTGACTTCAGCACTGCTGGAGGCAGGTGGCTTGCGATTCAGCATAAGCTTTTTACTCTAGCAGAAAATGAAGGCAAGGCAGAACAAATTCTGGACAGCATCACCTGACCATATACAGTAGTATTGATTCAGAATATAGCACAGAATTACTACAGATTTTTAAAAGTGTATTTTTACCATGTTCTTTTTGTTAATCCTTGCAGTATTGTTAATTGATTAGGAAAATGATATTGTGAAAGACTACATACAGTTTAACGACAGGCCAATTTGTTAATTTTTGACAGCCTTTTAAATATGCATTTGGAAGAAATATTGTAGTGTTGTGAAAAAAAATGTTACTGACAGAGAAGAACTAAAATGGTCATGAAGTACCAATCCCCAGTTGACCATTGCACTGATTTACACAGCTTTCATTTTATTACCATCTGGTTTGAAAACGGCACACAGCAGGACCACAAGGCTCTGAAAAGAGTGGAGTGGTCAGCTGAACACACCACTGGGCACACTTTAACTTTAAGGATATCTATACTAAGTGATTTCATATCATCAACAGCCTCTTCTGTGTGCTGTGTTCAAGGAAATGCTAGACCAGTTCATAGAGACTAAGGAGGAACTTCTTTCCACGGTCCTTCCTCATCCTAAATGAGGACAGTGCATGAAGCTATATAATTCCCTAGTGTCAATTCTCATATGTCTTGTGTATGTATGCTTACATTCATCATTTATTTATTTATTATTTTTACAATATTAATGTTGAATTTCTAGCGGTTGGGTTGCAGGCTTATTATATACCAAGATAGTTTTCATGTGCCATTGTGCTGGCAGTTTACATTCTCCCATCGGCACATGCAGCAGTCGCAACAGACACAATATATTTTGTAGTAACCAAACTCACTACTAACCAGCTCTTTCAACACAGTTTTATGGACTTTAACCATGTTTCACTTTCCTATATCTGTCACCAGTTTTCACCAGTTTGTGAACAGTACAACAAGGGAAAGCAGGAACCTAGACTTGTTATATGCGAACGTCAAAAAGGCATATAACTCTGTTGCTTTGCCACCTTTTGGCAGATCTGACCGTACTTTTGTATACCTTATACCCCCATATAAAACCATTGTCTAGGTTCTGCCAGTCACCACAAGGACTCTGCAGGAATTGAAAAATGAGACAGAGGTGGCTCTGAAGGATGCCATTGAGAATACTGACTGGGACATGCTTAATGAGTCACATGGTGAGAAGTGGTGGCTCTCTGACTAAAGGATCTGTGCTGGCATCTGGAAGGTTGGTGGTTTGAATCCTGGTAGTAATAGAAGGAATGCTGCTCTGTTGGGCCCTTGACCAAGATCCCTAACCTGCAGTTGTTCCGGGGGCACAGTACAAATAGCTAACCTTGAGCTCTGACTCCAAGTTCTCTCTCCGCTTGTGTGTCTCTGGAGAGTAAATTGGGGTATGTGAAAAATGAGAAATAATATATGGCAATAAAATGAATTATTATTATTGGCTACTATATCACAGGTTACATCAAGTTTTATGTGTATAACACAGCTCCAACAAAGACAGTGCACTGTTTTCCCAGAAACAAACTGTAGATCACAAAGGACCTGAAAGCCCTACTGAGTAAGAAGAAGAAGGCATTCAGGCCTAGAGATAAGAAGGAAATCAAGTTGGGGAAAGCCCACTACAGAGACAAACTTGACCACAAGTTAGAGCAGAACAACAATAAGGAAGTGGGAAATGGCTGGAGGACTACTACTGGCATACAGGCAGCCTGTATAGTCTGCAGAGGAAGGGATTAACAACAGAGCTAATGCAATTGAACTAGCTCTTCAACAAATTTAACATATTGTGTCAGTCCAGCATCCCCAACAATACTTCTAGCCTGTGTGTGCATGCTGAGAAGGTTTCAGAATCCTAACTTCCATATCTATCCTAACTTACAATACAGTACAATGATATCACATCCATCTCTCCAGTCTCCTTCCAATTCCTGGACTGTTTCTGCAGATCAAGTGAGAGAGCTGGAGAACAAGGCCACAGGATCGGATGGAATCAGAGAGATGGTGCTAAAACCATCCATCCATTTTCCAACCCGCTGAATCTGAACACAGGGTCACAGGGGACTGCTGGAGCCAATCCCAGCCAACACAGGGCACAAGGCAGGAACCAATCCCGGGCAGGGTGCCAACCAACCGCAGGACACACACAAACACACCCACACACCAAGCACACACTAGGGCCAATTTAGAATCGCCAGTCCACCTAACCTGCATGTCTTTGGACTGTGGGAGGAAACCGGAGCGCCCGGAGGAAACCCACGCAGACACGGGGAGAACATGCAAACTCCACGCAGGGAGGACCCGGGAAGCGAACCCAGGTCCCCAGGTCTCCCAACTGCGAGGCAGCAGCGCTACCCACTGCGCCACCGTGCCACCCTGCTAAAACCATATCCCAGCCAACTCTGTGGGGTTCTTCAGCACCTGTTTTCTCTTTCCCTTTGTTTGCAGAGGGCTTCACAGCTGTGGAAAACATCCTCTGTGGTCCTGGTGCCAAAGAAAGGGCATTTCAAGGACTTCTGACCAGTTGCTTTTTCTTATGAAGACTTTTGCGAGGTTTGTCCTGAAACAGCTCTGACCCCTGGTTTTGGAACATCTTGATCCTGTATAGTTTGTCTATCAGGCACACATGGTTTTGGAGGATGCTCTTAGTTACATTCTCCACAGAGCCTACTCCCACTAGGACAAAGCAGCCACCATAGTCAGGATAATGTTCTGTGATTTCTCTAGCGCATTTAACATCATTCAGTCTCAACAACTGGGGAAAAAAGCTCAAGGTTATGTATCTTCATTCCCCACAATCTTCTGGATTACCTTGCCAACAGAGAGCAATTTCTGAAGCTTATACATTGTTTATCAGAAATTGCCTTGTGTAATGCTGAAGTACTTCAGGGAACTGTCCTGTCTCCCTTCCTGTTTAATCTCTACACAACAGACTTGCAGTACAATACCAGCGCTTGCCCTCTAAAGAAATTCTCAGATGACTCCTCCATCATAGGCTGCATTAATAATAGAAATGAGTCAAGAGTACAGGTGGCTTGTAGAGGACTTTGTCTTATGGTACAAGAAGAACCACATGAAGCTCAACATCAGCAAGACACAAGAGTTACTGGTAGACTTCCAGCATGTAAAGAAGGCTTTAAGACAAGTTACCATTTAAGGGGACGACATGGAAGTGGTGTTGAACTACTACTGCTATCAGGCAATTCAATGCTTCCTCCTGACTAAATACTTATACTCTCTAATTTGGTATTTCTGTACAAATATACATTTATAATTTATTTATCTATGTATTAAATTATTGTATTGTTTATTCTGTGAGTCTGTATCTTTGTTATTATGTTTGTGCTGCTGTATGCATCTAAATTTCCTCTATGGATCAATTAAGTTTATCTAATGTAATCTGTTCTAATGTAATCTAATATAATGCACACTACCATCTCCATTGTATATATTAATGTTTATAGAATTGTATTTTTTTTGTTTATTGTCTTTTTTATATAATTCTTTTTAATGTAAGATTTGCAACTAAGCATTGCACTACAAACTGTATTGTACTGTGTATAACTATATGTGACAAATGACATTTGATTTGATTTCCACTTCATTATTATATATTTAAATAAATTAGTGTCACAAGATAAACTCTAGACACCACAATGCCCAAGCTCTACAGCAAAATTGGTTATTTTCAATTGTGCACTGTAAGACCACCAAGAGTTTTCTAGCTATTACTATTAATAAACTAAATTGTCTTTCTACTTTTCTCAAGAATACAGATTCATGATAAACTGACTGATGCAGCTGGTTGTGTTGAAATACCAGAAGACAGGGACTGACCTAGCCATTCCAATAAAATTTAATACTGATGTCAAAATCTAAAATGCGCAGAGCATTGTATAGCTGAGAAAACAAGACTGAAATACAAATGAGAGTTGAACTAGCAAACTCACAGGATTTACATTTAGGAATAGGTTTACATTATGTATACTCGCACACTTATTTCTTTTAACCACTTCAACACACTGCCTGCCTGGGGTTTAACTGAACAAGTGAAAACAGGATAAGGAATACATTACATAAGCAGATGTATGTTTTATATAAAGTAAAATGAAGTAATTGTCTATATTTGTTTATTATGGTGGCAGAGTGATGCAAAGTGTTGCATGTTGATATGTAATTAACAATTTAAAGGTACTCTGACAATAATACTAAATGCCTCTTCCACTAATACAAATAAGGAGTCTTTATTAGATATCCAAATTCAAACACAAATTTTGCAATTCATATTTTTGGTAGTATCAATATATATATATAGAGCTTTGCAAAATGTAACCAATTCTTTTATACCGCATTACCAATTTTATAGAGAAATACAAAACCATACAATTTACTTTACGCCCTAATGTATTATAGTGTATAGGAAACTAAAACATCTTTCTAATGAAAATGAGCCTTTTACCAATCAAATAAGTGAAACTGTTTATGAACAAATAATAATAATTGCTCATATATAGTAAATGTAACAAGTACAGAAAAAGAAGCAGGCAAAGTTCAAAGCAGCATTCACTGGTAGAATCTGGAGGTGCTGCCATGGTAGATTATAGAGGTTCATCGGTATTAGCACTTTTAAAATAAGAAAAGTAAGGTTAGAAATCCTAACATTAATTTAATCTTTCCAAATAAAAAGAACAACAAATATTATATTAGATATAAAGTGATTGCTCATTCATAATTGTGTTGTACTTTTTAGGTGCTATGTACTGGTAGTGCAACCACCATGTGATGTGCTTACTGTACTGTTTTTTATGGTGAAATACACTGCAACTTCTGGACCCTTTTTGTAGTATTTAGCTACTTAAATTTTGGTTGACAGTTTTCATTTTCTTGAAAAATATCTAATATTTAAAACTTAGTTTAGTCTGTTAAGGCTTCTGTCACCATATATTTCCATGTTGCATGCTGTGGTCCACCTAGGTTTTTAAATCCTAATTGAAATGATCCTGGAACCTCAGTGTTTTTAAATGTTATGCCTTGACTTTGTAGTTATTGTACCCAAATTAAATTGATATCTGCATTGTGAGCTGTAAATGTATCAAAAGAAAGCAGATGTATGCACACAGCAGGCACCCGAAATGTTACTCTTTTGCTGTATTTATAACATCTATTTATCTTCCTGCATGATGGCTAGGGAATGATCATTTTTTGCTTCTTTTAAGGCAATTATGCTCCCGGTGACAATAAGCAAGAAAAATGAGTGAAGAAAATGAATTAATATGTTCAAAACATGATGTAGTAATGTCTGGTTTACTGATATGTAATGTATGCATTTTAATGAAACCTTGAAGTCAATATAATAATATGAGTGAGAAAAAGAAAATCAATAGCAGTATCTATGCATTGAAAAACATCATTTGTTTAGAATTTTTTTATATACATAATGTAAATTTAAATTAAACATATTGCAAATATAATTTCCTTACCATTAATTGTAAATATTTTGCTCAGTCTTTCATTTTGAAAGACCATTTTTATACCTCTGGTAAAAATAAGGAATACAGCAATAGAATCCTAATCTAATTCTAAATATGTTTAATTCAAATATGAAGAAAATGAGTGCAAACTATAAATGCTAATGCAGTAAATTCAGTTCAGAAAAGAAGCAAGGTCAAATAGATTGGCTGAATAAAAGGGGATTCACATGCTAATTTCATAATGTGTGCTTTAATGAACCACTTTCAATAGTCATAAAATATTCAGGAAAGTTGGCCTATACTTCTTACAACTACATATTTTAAACTACACAAGAGGCTCCATCTGCCCATGACACTAAAAGGCTTAAATTCTGTTTTTTAAGAAAAGAATTTTGTGAAGTATTAACTGGAGCACACAATAAAAAATATATCTTTTAGACAGAGCTAAAAAAAAAATGTATATTTAATTGTTGGAGCAAAGTGTACCAGGTAGGAAACAACCATTAACATGATGAAAACATAAGACTGGTAGCTCATTATTGGCAACCTACAAAAATATATATATAAAAGTACTTTTCTGTATATTTCTATTTTTTATACCAGAGACTAATATTATTAGTTCACTTGAGCTGCTTACTGTTGAAATGCTACATACAGTCCTTGGTGGTGGTGTTGTGAGAGCGATTACAGCAGAACTCCTTATTAAAGCGACATTCAGTAATGTTATAAAGGTGATTTAAAGCTAATTTATTAAAGACTAAAAATTGCTAAGAATTTCAACTGTCCATTAGCATCAAACCCTAAAACTAGTACTACCTAAGTATACTGTGAATTAAAAATAAATGTCTACCAACAAAAAGCAACATACTATTCTCTTCTTGTCACACTCTGAAAAACAGCATCTCCATCAGTTACAGAAGAAAATGAGCTTTGTTTGCTCCGTTCAGTCATTGCATGGAGGTGATTTTTTATTCTTATTTCCTTTTGGATTTATTTAACTTTAAAAAGTGCTTAACTCTGATTGTTGATTGGTATCCATCCATCCATCCATTGTCTCCCGCTTATCCGAGGTCGGGTCGCGGGGGCAGCAGCTTGAGCAGAGATGCCCAGACTTCCCTCTCCCCGGCCACTTCTTCTAGCTCTTCCGGGAGAATCCCAAGGCGTTCCCAGGCCAGTCGAGAGACATAGTCCCTCCAGCGTGTCCTGGGTCTTCCCCGGGGCCTCCTCCCGGTTGGACGTGCCCGGAACACCTCACCAGGGAGGCGTCCAGGAGGCATCCTGATCAGATGCCCGAGCCACCTCATCTGACTCCTCTCGATGCGGAGGAGCAGCGGCTCTACTCTGAGCCCCTCCCGGATGACTGAGCTTCTCACCCTATCTTTAAGGGAAAGCCCAGACACCCTGCGGAGGAAACTCATTTCAGCCGCTTGTATTCGCGATCTCGTTCTTTTGGTCACTACCCATAGTTCATGACCATAGGTGAGGGTAGGAACATAGATTGACTGGTAAATTGAGAGCTTCGCCTTGCGGCTCAGCTCCTTTTTCACCACGACAGACCGATGCAGCGCCCGCATTACTGCGGATGCCGCACCGATCCGCCTGTCGATCTCACGCTCCATTCTTCCCTCACTCGTGAACAAGATCCCGAGATACTTGAACTCCTCCACTTGAAGCAGGATCTCGCTATCAACCCTGAGAGGGCACTCCACCCTTTTCCGGCTGAGGACCATGGTCTCGGATTTGGAGGTGCTGATTCTCATTCCAGCCGCTTCACACTCGGCTGCGAACCGATCCAGAGAGAGCTGAAGATCACGGCCTGATGAAGCAAACAGGACAACATCATCTGCAAAAAGCAGTGACCCAATCCTGAGCCCACCAAACCGGACCCCCTCAACGCCCTGGCTGCGCCTAGAAATTCTGTCCATAAAAGTTATGAACAGAATCGGTGACAAAGGGCAGCCCTGGCGGAGTCCAACTCTCACTGGAAACGGGTTCGACTTACTGCCGGCAATGCGGACCAAGCTCTGGCACCGATCGTACAGGGACCGAACAGCCCTTATCAGGGGGGCCGGTACCCCATACTCTCGGAGTACCCCCCACAGGATTCCCCGAGGGACACGGTCAAATGCCTTTTCCAAGTCCACAAAACACATGTAGACTGGTTGGGCAAACTCCCATGCACCCTCCAGGACCCTGCTAAGGGTATAGAGCTGGTCCACTGTTCCGCGACCAGGACGAAAACCACACTGTTCCTCCTGAATCCGAGGCTCGACTATCCGACGGACCCTCCTCTCCAGGACTGATTGGTATTGTGAAGTTAATGACGATATGCAGGTGGACAATAGTTTCTTTCAAAAACACAAGGCTATGCAATGTTTAAAAATGTAATGTAATCGATTTATCTCAGATTTATTGTCATATGTGACAAACCCCAGGTCTTCCAAAGTAATTGACAGTGGTGCGCAATATTTTTCCCAGTTCCTAACTGTGCTTAATTCATCAAAGAGACCTCTTCACCCACTTTTCAAATTGCGCTTGAATTGAGAAGGGAGAAACACCCATGCTCTTCAAATTCTTTTTGTGCGTTGCCAAGAAACTTAAAAAGGTAAAACTGGGTCCCAAGATCACAAAGATTGATAACCTTGCACTGAAATAAATGTTGTAATCCTCCAAGACAATGGAATTGATATCACAAAGTGGTTTAAAAAAAAAAAAAACACAGCAGTTCCTACCTTTGATGATTTGCCATATTTGTCGATGCTCTTATTTAAACTTTAGGGACGCCGATGGAATTGTCTGAAGCAGTTTACTGGGAGTTGGGGATTGAAGTCTCTACTTCAGGAATTGCATAAGGCTGCAGATAAAATGGTGGGGTGGGGTTAATATTAAATACATTTCTTACTGAATCAGTAGTGTGAAATTGACAATGCTCAATGAGTTTCATCAAACTTTGCTCCTCTCACTTGACTTCTGCAGATAGTCATTATTTGCATAAACTGACTTGCATCCATTCCTCTCTGTGATCACTATTGGCATTATGCCAGGGTGCATTACATTGCCCCACTCAATAGAGCATTATTAATGACAAATATCATGAAATATATAAAGTTTCAGCTAATTTTGTTAATTCCATAACATCACCAAATTTCAATCAAATCTGTCAAAGCATTCTTGAGTATTTGGGATTATATAGTTTTCTATTGTGGGTTTTTGTTACCTGTAAATATTGAGATATCAAAATATAATTTCTTAATGGATGTCCTAGATGTACCATCCTGCCCAATTTAATTTTTTAAGCTGAACGGGAAATAAGGTTTTTGTTTATGAGTGAGTGACTTAGTCAACCAACTTTGCATTTTAAAGACCCCCCCCCCCCACAATTATTGTCTCCTCTAGTAAAGATGCGTAAAAAAACTACATATAGTGAATTATCTTTATCTTGCACTGAAAAAGTGAGAGAAATCCTGCCTTTAATGGAAGTAAATTTATTCTGAGACAAAATAATTACATTTACATTTTACATTTATTTTCTTGGAAGATGCTTTTATCTAATGTAACTTAAAAAAGAGGTAAACATAATTGAGTAATATTAGGCTAGGGCCTGAACGTTCAGCAAGTGTAGTAGGACAGGTAACAAAAGTTAATTGCCACAAGTTAGCCAATAAAAGGTGTCATTTTGCTTGACTTCTCACTACACAAGTGAAAAAAAAAATCCCTCATTATTACTTGAACTTACATCCATCCATCCATTTTCCAACCCGCTGAATCCGAACACAGGGTCACGTGGGTCTGCTGGAGCCAATCCCAGCCAACACAGGGCACAAGGCAGGAAACAATCCCGGGCAGGGTGCCAACCCACCGCAGGACTTACTTGAACTTACATACTGTAATTAATTTTATGACCTTTCTTTTTCCAGTAAAGTTAAAGGGAGCTTGCTTATGTCAGAGATCACAGCAATGATGATGGGAAAAGTTTTCACATAAACATAAGCACATGTGACAAATGCTATGAAGCCAACTGAAAGGGTTCTAAGGAGGTAAGTGCAACAGTCCATGTCCAAAGTAAAACACATTTCTGTAGCTACTTAGGATGAAACAGCTTTCAATCTAAAATGATGAAGAAATACTCTACATACAAAAGTACATGTTGAAGAGTTGAAGCTCGAGTATGCCATTTATTTACTAGAATGTACATAAGTTGGTCAGAATCAACTGCAGAAATACGGATAGATTTTAATGGAATAATCCGCCCAAAAATGGCATTTTTATATATGTTTCTTAGCCCAAGTACTGTAGTTTGTAGTGATGGCTAAAAAAACACTTTTAATCTCATGTTTCCATATAGAACGGAGACAACAAAGTTTGTGATAGATTAGACATCTATGATGACCAATGCTAGACAACAGAAAATAATATCAAAAATGTCCATAAAAAAATATCACATTACTCATGTCGCATAATCCACATTTTAAGTCATCTAGCCGTATGCTCATAATGTTCCAAACACATTTTTACTAAAATATTACTAAATAAACTATTTCTGGAAAACATGCCTGTGAACAAAAATAGAGTGTGAGCACAAATGTTCATTTGATTTGTAGTCCCACTTCCCTTTATTTTCTTTATATTCATATCCACAACTGGAGTGCCTTGGGGTTATTTAGCAGCAAGCTATGAAAATGGGAGAACTGACTTTCTTCTTGTTGAAGCATCTCAGATATAGATAGATAGAATAAAATGCCCTTTTATTGTCAATATACACATGCACAATGAGATTAAAAGCAGTTCCTTCAGTGCAGACATATACTGTATGTAGAACACAACAAGTAAATAAACAAATAAACAAATGGTGCAAAAAGTTGCAAAAAAAGTTCTGCGATGCTATATACAAATGGAAATTATTTAAATACTGAAAAGAATAAATAACTATTGCACTATTGGGTTATTGCACATAATTTAAATATTGCACAATAATGATGATCATGTGCAGTGAGTAGTGGATGTTGGACCCTGAGAGTAATGATATTGTACAGTATACAGATATTACACAGTTATTATTCAGTACCATTTAGATATTGGATATTGCACAGTTGATGGATAGAAGGAAGTCCAGGGGTTGGGGGGTTAGACTGTGTAGTCAGTGCATGTGTGAGTTTAGAATAGTTATGGCTTTTGGGGAAAACTGTTCTTGAGTCTGTTTGTCCTTGTTGTGATGCACCTGTAGCGCCTCCCTGAGGGCAGCAGGTCAAACAGATCAGAGCCAGGGTGGGAGCTGTCCTTGATGATGTTTTTTGCTCTGCTGAGGCAGCGGGAGGTGTAAATGTCCATCAAGGAGGGGAGAGGGCAGCCAGTGATCTTCTGTGCTGCCTTTACTACTCGCTGAAGCCTCTCCCTGTCTGCCATGGTGCAGCTGCCGTACCATACTGTGATACAATACGTCAGCAGGTTCTCGATGGATGAGCAGTAGAAGGTCAGTAGCAGGTTGGAGTCCAGGTTGTGCTTTTTGAGGACCTTCAGGAAGTGTAACCGCTGCTGAGCCTTCTTGATGACTGCTGTGATGTTGTCTGTCCAGGAGATGTCAGCGGAGATAAGGACACCAAGAAACAGGAAGGTATGGACCCTCTCCACACACTCGCCGTTGATGTAAAGGGGGGCTGAGTCGGTGCTGTGCCTCCTGAAGTCGACAATGATCTCCTTGGTTTTCCTGGTGTTCAGAGCCAGATTGTTCTTTGAACACCAGGCTGCCAACTTCAGGACCTCCTCTCTGTAAGCTGCCTCGTCTCCCTTTGAGTTGAGTCCGACCACTGTGGTGTCATCAGCAAACTTGACGATGAGGTTGTTGTTGTGGGCCGGACTGCAGTCGTGGGTGTAGAGACAGTACAGAAGGGGGCTCAGCACACAGCCTTGCGGGGTACTGGTGTTCAGTGTGTGAATGGAGGAGTGGTGGGGTCCGAGTCTCACAGTCTGGAGCCGGTTGGTAAGAAAGTCTTTTATCCAGACACATGTGAGAGGGGGGAGGCCAAGAGTGACCAGTTTGGTGATGAGAATGTCAGGAATGATTATATTAAAAGTTGAGCTGTAATACATAAACAGCATCCGGATGTAGCTCTGCTGCTGCTCCAGATGGCTCAGCACAGAGTGGAGAGCTACAGCAATAGCGTCTTCTGTGGATCTGTTCATGCGATATGCGAATTGGGGGAGATAGTCCTTGATGTGCTGGAGAACCAGTCTCTCGAAGCACTTCATGATTACTGGAGTGAGGGCCACAGGGCGATAATCATTTAGGC
The DNA here is from genome assembly GCF_900747795.2 of Erpetoichthys calabaricus. NCBI lineage: Eukaryota > Metazoa > Chordata > Cladistia > Polypteriformes > Polypteridae > Erpetoichthys > Erpetoichthys calabaricus. The sequence goes on along the minus strand of NC_041396.2, from coordinate 134,112,271 downwards.
TGGTGATGGGAGACTTCTTCGGCACTGGAATGATTGTGGCTGATTTTAGGCAGGATGGAATGACTGCCTGGGCTAGGGAGATGTTGAAGATTTTGGTAAAGATAAAAGTGAGCTGGTGGGCACACGCTTTGAGCACCCTACCAGGCACTCCATCTGGGCCGGCAGCCTTCTTGGGGTTCACTGCCAGGAGCACCTGTCTGACATCGTGCTCCTTTACAGTGAATGGAGTAGTGCAGGAACCCGGTGAGGTTGGGAGCAGGGCTGGAGCAGGTGAGTGCTGCTGTTGTGATGATTCAAAGCGAGCAAAGAAGCAGTTTAGCTCCTCTGCTAGCGGCGCACTCAGATCTCCTTGTTGTTGCATCAACAACAACAACAACAACATTTATTTATATAGCACATTTTCATACAAAAAGTAGCTCAAAGTGCTTTACATAATGAAGAGAAGAAAAATAAAAGACAAAATAAGAAATTAAAATAAGACAACATTAGTTAACATAGAAAGGAGTAAGGTCCGATGGCCAGGGTGGACAGAAAAAACAAAAAAAAACTCCAGAAGGCTGGAGAAAAAAATAAAATCTGTAGGGGTTCCAGGCTACAAGACCGCCCAGTCCCCCCTGGGCATTCTACCTAACATAAATGAAATAGTCCTCTTTGTAGTTCGGGTTTTTCATGGAGTCACTTGATGCCGATGGTCATACAGACTTCTGGCTTTTAATCCATCCATCATTGTTGGAACATCATGGTGCTTTGGGATGATGGTGGTGGCGCACGCCACCACCAACAGGACACCGGAAAAGGAAACAGAAGAGAGAGTAGGGGTTAGTACAGATTTTGAATGAATAGTTATTATAATGAATTGGATATACAGAGTATCAGGAATAAATTACAGTGAAGTTATGAGAAGGCCATGTTAAAATAATGTGTTTTCAGTAGTTTTTTAAAGTGCTCCACTGTATTAGCCTGACGAATTCCTACTGGGAGCCTATTCCAGATTTTAGGTGATAACAGCAGAAGGCCGCCTCACCACTTCTTTTAAGTTTTGCTCTTGGAATTCTAAGGAGACACTCAGTTGAGGATCTGAGGTTACGATTTGGAATATAAGGTGTCAGACATTCCGATATATAATCCGGGGCGAGATTATTTAAAGCTTTATAAACCATAAGCAGAATTTTAAAGTCAATTCTGAATGACACAGGTAACCAGTGTAGTGACATCAAAACTGGAGAAATGTGTTCGGATTTTCTTTTCCTGGTAAGGATTCTAGCAGCTGCATTCTGCACTAGTTGCAAACGATTGATGTCTTTTTTGGGTAGACCTGAGAGGAGTGCGTTACAGTAATCTAGCCGACTGAAAACAAACGCATGAACTAATTTCTCTGCATCTTTCGATGATATAAGAGGTCTAACTTTTGCTATGTTTCTTAGGTGAAAAAATGCTGTCCTAGTGATCTGATTAATATGCGATTTAAAATTCAGATTACAATCAACGGTTACCCCTAAGCTTTTTACCTCCGATTTGACTTTTAATCCTAATGCATCCAGTTTATTTCTAATAGCCTCATTGTATCCATTATTGCCAATCACTAAGATTTCGTTTTTTTCTTTATTTAATTTGAGAAAGTTACTATTCATCCATTTTGAGATACAAGTTAGACATTGTCTTAGCGAATCAAGAGATTTGGGGTCGTCAGGTGCTATTGATAAATACAGCTGTGTGTCATCAGCATAGCTGTGGTAGCTCACGCTGTGCCCTGAGATAATCTGACCTAATGGAAGCATGTAGATTGAGAAGAGCAGTGGACCCAGGATAGAGCCTTGTGGAACACCATATAGAATATCATGCGTCTTTGAGTTATAATTACCACAACTAACAAAGAATTTTCTCCCTGCCAGGTAGGATTCAAACCAATTTAAGACACTGCCAGAGAGGCCCACCCATTGACTAAGGCGATTCTTAAGAATATTATGATCAATGGTGTTAAATGCGGCACTCGGATCTAAGAGGATGAGAACAGATAAATGGCCTCTGTCTGCATTTACCCGCAAGTCATTTACTACTTTAACGAGTGCAGTTTCTGTGCTGTGATTTGTTCTAAAACCTGACTGAAATTTATCAAGAATAGCATGTTTATTGAGGTGCTCATTTAACTGTATAATGACTGCCTTCTCTAGAATTTTACTTAAGAAAGGCAGGTTAGAGATGGGATCTATAATTTTCAAGAGCAGAGGGATCGAGATTATTTTCTTAAGTAGGGGTTTAACTACCGCAGTCTTAAGACAGTCTGGGAAGACCCCCGTATCTAATGACGAATTTACTATGTCAAGAACATTATCAATAAGCACGCCCGATACTTCTTTGAAAAAATATGTTGGTATTGGGTCAAGGGCACAGGTGGAGGGTTTCATTTGAGAAATTATTTTATGTAAATCAGGTAAATCTATCCTAGTGAAAGACTTTAATTTGTTTATTATGGGGTACTGGGGTTTAGGAGGATCCTTAGTGTTGGGGAGATATACTATGTTATTTCTAATATCATTAATTTTTTGATTGAAAAATACAGCGATAGCCTCACAGGTTTTACTGGAAGTACTTAGGAGGCATTCCTTTGAGTTACTTGGGTTTAACAGACGATTGTTATTTATAATCTTAGAGAAATAGCAGAGCCTCTCAAGACGGACTGTGTTATTGTATTCTGTTATTTTAACTTTTAATATTTCATAGTCAATAGTTAGTTTAGTTTTCCTCCATTACGCTCAGCTCTACGGCATGTTCTCTTTAAATCAGACACTCTTTGGGTCTTCCATGGTATAACAATGCTAGAAAATTTTTTAACTGTCTTTTCAGGTGCAACTAAGTCAACAGCAGCCCTCACTTTAGTATTAAATCTTTCCACTTTACTATTTACATTCTCCTCGCTATTATAGTTGGCACTATAAACGGACTGATTGGTTAGAATGTTTGAAAGTTTTAAAGCTGCTGAGGAGTCAAAGAAGCGTTTTTTAACAATATGCTTCTCATGAGTGTTTTCTATCATTATTTCTATATTAAAGAGTAGAAGAAAATGGTCTGATAGACCAATATCAATGACCTGCTTTATATCAACGTTTAGTCCTTTAGTAATTACTAAGTCTAACGTATGACCTGCTTTATGTGTAGGCTGATTAATGAGCTGTCTCAAATCAAAAGAGTCCAGGAGGTTCATAAATTCTTTTACTTTTTGGTCACATTGATTATCTATATGAAAATTAAAGTCGCCGACTATTAAGAGTGTGTCATAGTTCGTAATTAAGATTGACATCAAGTCAGAGAATTCCTCAAAGAAAGACGCGTTGAATTTTGGAGGTCTATACACGGATAATACTAGAACGTGAGAATCTCCCTGAATAATAATGGCGAGATACTCAAAAGACTTGAATTTACCAAAACTGATATTTTTACATTTTAACCTGCTTGAGTAAATGTTTGCTAGCCCTCCACCTCTCTTTCCTTGGCGATCAGCACGAGTAAAACTGTAATCCGGAGGCGCAGATTCGATTAAAACAGCTGCGCTATCTGAGCTAAGCCACGTTTCACTTAGTGCAATAAAATCTATTTTTTTATCACTAATAAGATCGTTGATAAAAAATGTTTTGTTAGTTAAAGCTCTAATATTTAATAGTGCCATATTCAATGTTTCGGAGGAGCAGAGATGAATACTATGTGCGTTATTGATATATGGAACAGGAATTAAGTTATTTTTATTAGCGCCGCTCTGTGTGTATTTTTTGTTTAATCTATGATCTGTTTTTACAGTTTTAATACATTGTTCATCTAAAGTAGTAACTTTAATTAAATTATTGGTATTTATGCCGTATTGCCTAGATTTTCTATGTGCATTAAGATTGGTTATTACAGTATTTATGTTGTGCACTTTTATGGAAGATTTTATTAAACAATTATGACCAAGCACAGGAGTGGCATTTTGGAATGGGTTAAAAGCAGAGATAGATAGTCAAGATAAACGAATTACCTTGGATATGTTTTCGGAGAGGACCTGGGCGCCGAAGCTATTCGGATGCAGGCCATCTCGCTTGAAAAAACGCGGTCTTTCCCAAAAGAGGTCCCAGTTGTTGATGAACTCGATGTCTTGATTCTTGCAGAAGCCCTGCAGCCAGTTGTTTAAACCAAGCAGACGACTGTAGTACTCGTTTGATCGTCTGACGAGAGGGAGTGGACCCGAAATGAAGATCTTTGCCGATGGAGTCCTCTCCTTTGTGTCTTTAATTAATGCAGTGAAGTCTGCCTTGAGGATCTCCGACTGTCGGTGCCTTATGTCGTTTACGCCAGCATGTAAAACAATTGCTCCAACTGCCCTGTTCTTGTAGATCGCCGGCGCACGTCTCGTCACATCTCGGACACGAGCACCGGGAAAACAAGAAACAAAAGATTTTCTATTAGGGCAAGTGATATTGAGGTTCCTAACAATAGAATCACCTACCACTATTACATCACCAGGAGCTGAAGGCGAACTGGGGACGCTTAGAGGGTCAAACCGGTTCTGCGTTACAATGCTTGCCTGTGCCGATGGAGGTGTTCTGGCCTTGAACCCCTGCCTGCATTGCTGAAATACACCGAGGTCATCATCGGTGTTGCTCCTATGAGGCGCGGGGGTGAAGGTGACTTGAGCGGCACAACGCGGGGTTGATGTTACGCTGATAACAGATGGCGAGGACGGTTTATCCAACAGCCGAGCCTTCAGATCTCTGAGGTATCTTCGTCTGGACAGAAGTTTCTGAATCTGTTCATCGAGTGCCTGGAGTTCCTCGACTACAATTTCAACGCGATTCACCTCACTATCGGCCATTGTCCGCTTCTGTTTCTGCTTCTGCTTCCGCTTCGTGCCCTAGTAGCCTCTGTAGCCTCTGTAGTTTGTGATGTTTTTTATTCCCTGCCACACCTCCTGTGTATTGTGGCTGGACAGGTGGGACTCTATGCTCCTTTTATGGTCCGTCTTGGCTTTTTTAATTCCACTTTTCAGAGCGGCTTGGGCAGCCCTGTACAGAGCTCTGTCACCTGACCTGAAGGCAGCGTCGTGGTCTCTGAGGAGTGTACGGACCTGGCTGGTCATCCAGGGTTTCTGGTTTGGGAAAACCTGAATGTTTTTGTCCACAGTCACATTCCCGATGCAGAACCTGATATAGTCCAGTACCGTTCCTGTGAATGTTTCCAGCTCTTGGTGTTCATATATGTCCCAGTCCGTCTGTTCGAAGCAGTCCTGTAGTTTGGAGAGTGCATTTTCAGGCCAGGTTGTAACAGTCTTTATGGTGGGCCTGGCACTGTGTCTGAGGGAGGTGTAGGCTGGGGAGAGCAGGAGAGAAAGATGGTCGGACTGTCTGAGTTCAGGGAGGGGTATGGCTCTGTACGTGTGCTTGATGTTGGAGTAAACATGGTCCAGAGTGTTCTCCCCTCTAGTAGAACACTTAACATGTTGATAAAATTTCGGAAGTACAGTCTTCACGTTGGCCTTGTTAAAGTCTCCTGCAATTATATGAGCACCGTCAGGGTGGTCTCGCTGCTGTTCATTAATGGTGTTCAGCAGGAGAGAGAGCACCGTGTTTACAATGGCGTCAGGTGGAATGTACACAGCCATGACAATCACTACTGTTAGCTCTCTCGGTAGAAAAAATGGCCAGCATCTTACAGACATGTACTTGAGGTCAGGGGAACAGTGTTTGTCTATAATTGTCCCATTGTTGCACCAGTTCTCATGCACGTAAATACAGAGCCCCCCTCCCCTGCTCTTACCGGATTCCTTTGTCCTGTCCCAGTGGAGCAGAGTGCGACCTGCTAGCTGCATACTAGCATCGGGTATCCCTGGGTGAAGCCAGGTTTCAGTGATAATCAAAACACAGCAGTCACAAACATAGCGATTTCCAGCGAGTTGTAATTCCAAGTCATCCATTTTATGCACCAGGGATCTGGCATTGTTGAGATACAGGCTCGGTAGAGGTGGCTTGTGCGGTTGTTTCTTTAGCCTTAGCATAACACCGGATCTGCGGCCCCGCTTCTGCTTCCTTTCCCTCCTCCGTCTGTGCCGTCTCCTAGACCCGACAACAATCCACGGAGAGCCCGCTGGTCTCGCTATGTTGTCTGGGATGTTGTGTGTGTGATGAAAAACACTCGAAACAGATGTCTGGCACTGGACACCGATGTCTATAAGGTTCTGACGGGTGTAGCGGATGTTCGCTGAACCGATCGTGCACAAACAAGCAAGATAAAAGTACAAAAACAACAAAAGAGAGCACTGAAAAGGAGAGCCGTGAGCTGCTGCGAGCAAGCGCGCCGCCATTGCTATATAATACAGAAGTATACAGAATATACAGAAGTATGAGGCATATATTTCTTCTGATATTGTTTTCACTCAGTTTTATTTAACTTTTAATCTTTAGTTGTATATATCTCCCAGTGTATTTTGCACTGTTGATACAGTATCACATGAACCACAGTGTTAGGCAATGATTAAGCTGTTACTGGGCTAGATCAATAACTAATGAATGAGGGGGAGGTGGGTCTTCATTTTAAATGCTCAGTCACATTTGAGCATATTCAATTTTGGTTAACAAGACTGTTTTCCATAAGTGGTTAATTTAACAATATTTTAATAAAAATACACGTATTTGGAATGTTCTGAGCATAGGACTGGATGACTTGACATCTGGATTAGGTGATACAAGTAACATGAAAATTTTTCATGGATGTTTTTGATTATTGTTTACTGTTGTTATTTTGGTTCTGTACAGTAACATAACCTTATATTTTTTCTTGACCAACACTACAGACTACATCAGGTAAGTTATATGTGCAAAAAAGTATATTTTTTGGGTAGAGTATTCCTTTAATGTAACTTAGTTCTTTGATGTTTCTTCAATGTAAGATGGACAAATCTTGTGTGGTGAGAAACTCGAAAGGGCCGAGCAAGTTGTTTGACCAGATGTGATGTTATCATTTTATACCAGAAAGTCAAACGGAGAATCAATCCTATTCTGTATTTTTTTTTCCTCCACCTGTTCTCTTGAGTTCTCACAGTAACCCCTACAAAACACTCACCAAGCTCACAGCCATGACAACATTTACAGTTTTTTTCTTTTCTTTGGTGGAACAAAAATGTATAGCTGAGTCAAGAGGTTGTGAACATTCATAGTTCATTCATTTGAATATATTTAAATTTTTACCAATCAGCTTTAGATAAATAGATAATACTCCTGAAACATACCTCCGAATTAGGTATTATGTAAAGTCCCAAACTAATTAAACATATATAAAGTCCCAAGTATAAGAAATAAGACTTGCATGTAAACTGTTATTACAGGACAAAAAACAAAGTTAAATGTTATATATGATCTCATTATTTGATTTAAAATGTGCTGGTACAAACAAAGTCAGGATGTTCTAGGTTAACAGGCAGGTATTTTCAAGAACTTTTTTGTTTTCCCTTATAATCACTCAACTACTTTTGACAAATTACGAGGCAGTCTGCCTTTGAGGTTGATGACTGCCATGTTTAGATGTAGAGGAATGGCAGTTTCACTTTTGTACCCATTCCTAGTAACTAATTAACCAAACAAATGCTTCTTTGTATGTGGAATAAAAACCACACAGTACTCCGGAGAAAAACTCCACACAGACAATGATCAGGTCAGTATCTGAATCCAATGTCCCATGAGCTGTAAGGCATCAGAATTAACTAAGAAATATCTTAATTCCATATATGGCAATTGTTTAGCCCCTAAACATTACTAATATAAAATTATACCATAATATAGATTTAAAGATATTCAACTTAGATCTGATCCTACATATCATTAAAAACTTATATATATACACACACTTTAGGGAGGAACCATGTTGTTTTCTTAGTCCATTTTTTGACAACACACACAAAATATTTTTGCTACCAAACTGCAATGTCGTATCATGCAAGTGCATTTATGACTTTGATTCACACGTAACTGCAGTCAGTGTCACAGTGATGACGCCAAGTATGGTACAAGTGAGTGTGGACTGTGTCTCCCATAACGGGATACCTAGTAGCAGTAGATAAGGTGCCCCAAATCCAGAGAGAAGAATAATAAAATAAAACAAAATATAAAAATAAGAACAAAATATTAAATGAAAATCTTGCAGTGTTGAACAGATGTGAAAATCAAAACAAATTCTTATTAATTAATCTTAACTGAATTAAAGATGGACTTTAGAAGGGCAATTATTATATTAAATAGTAATACAATGATTTCAGGATTGTGGGTTATCTATAATAATTCTCTTAAGAAAGCTGTGGTTTCCGAGTCTCAGTTTAATAACTAATTTTATCTTTAAATTACTCATAGTCGATAAACTATGGAATTAAACACAAACTCAAGGCATGATAACTCTCCAAAATAAACAGATGTATGCCAGTTATCACAATTTAAATAGTACAGAAAAACATTTTCCTACATATATGCATTAAACCAATTTGCATTAATAGTACACAACAATAATTCAACTTCAATACACCACAATAAAATGACAATTACAAATCTGAGTCAATGTTCTACTAAAGAATGCTTTTGACACAGGTTATTTCAGTTAAATTTAAGACCTCTCTCCAGAATCTCATAAAGAACTGATATTAAAGACAGCTCAGAGATGATAAAGGTGACACATGTTGCAGATGCATGAAAAGATAGACATGAAAGATAGAATAACAGATGTGCAGTAATTCTCCGATAATTTACCAAGATGTATCGCTGCTCGGAGTTTGCTCTTGCATACAAAACTAGAATATTCACTTAATAAATCATCTTTCCTTAGTCATGGCCAGAATCTGGTCAGAAGGAGAGTGTTCCATTTGCTTTCTCTGATGTCCAATACAATAAGGTAGCAACAAAATACTAATCTATATTTGCAGGAGAGCTGACATCCATTTTATTTGTACTCACGTAACAAGGGACAGCAAGACCGCAGCATCCAGGCACAGGAACCCTCCTGCCACCCCTTTCAGGCCATAAGATCTTGCTTTAACACTGTGTCTGTCTTCTCCAGTTAACCAGCACTTTTATAGTCAAGCTCATTCTAGCATTTTAGCATTTGGACTTATAAGAATCTGCTGCAATATCTTGAGCACACAACATACTGGTATTGTTCAGGAATAACTTGCTGTCTCAAGATTTTACTTATGCCCATAAAATTTTGTTTGCACAAGTTTAAAAAGACACCACTTACCTCAACATGCTTCTTTACATTTGAAGGTGAATTTATGAAAAAGAGATTTTCTGTAGGTGCTGGCAGACATAGAAGACACTGCAATACATATGAACTCACCTTTGAATTTTTTAAATTTGAACAAAATTATTCAAATATGACTGTGGGGATATTGCACATTCAGTTTCAATGTCTTAACAGTGAATGGGAAGCATAGAAACAAAATACCAAATGAGCAGCAGAAGGTGCACTAGAGCAATTTTATTTTTGAATGATATACAGTATCTATTGGCTATGTCTGAACAATGCTTAAGTATGACCTAAGTTGACAACGCACTTGATAGGTACCTTTTAAAAATTTAAAATAGTTTAGTCTGTGTAACACATTACAAAAACTTACAAAATGTAATGAAGTTAGAAGTATGCTATTTGACCTAAAAATGTAGTGGAGTAAAGGTAAATTAAATTAAGCTGAAAAATGTACTCAAGTGTACTAACAAAGTAGTTATATTTTTATACTTTACACTGTTGCTTATTTTTGACATACTTTTCCACATCTTGCATAGTGCGATGACGTTTTCTGATTGGTACTATTCAGGTCATAAAATTATTTCTTCAAAATGTCCCATATATTTGCCTCTTTCTTTTTTTCTCCAGTCTGCATTGACATCATGCACCAGAAAGCGTGAGCTTATTCGGTGTGAGCAGGAACACGTGATAATTCACTCACCTTTAGGCTCTTTGACTGCCTCCAACTCGCACATGTGTGACACTATATTTCTTGAAGCAAGCTAAATAGTCTTAAATACAAATTTCTCGGCAAGTCAATAATTCTTACAATAAAGAAAACAAGATTTAATGGCTTGATATAAAAACTTTTTTCTTGCTTAAATTTCATTATTTACATTATGGATCTAATTAGCGTGAGTGAAACAGAGATGGAGGATAAAAGTGCTAATGTAAGTTAAATGTTAGATAGTTGATGTCTAAAGGCACAAACAGAGTCAGCAGATTTCATTGTAAAATCAAAGTGCAAAAAAACGAAGACCCTGTCACCCATTGAACATTTGTTAGTGTAGGGCATGAAAATGCTACAAGCATCAGATTTTTTTATAGACTACTCTGTAAACCTATATAAAACTTTACAGGGAAAAAACAAAACATTTTTGTAGTCAAACCAGGAAAAGCCTAGACAACACTAGGGTCCAATAGATATTGGCCAGAGCAACCACTGCATATCTGAGGTGGCATAGCTTCAGCTGAGATGACAGATTTGAAGGGCCATGTTACATCGCATGAATAAAGTGAAACTGGTATGTGAAAAAAGCATGGAAACCTTCTCCGTATCAGGGGAAGGTGGAAATGAATGGGTACATGAACTGCAGATGAGGAAAAAGATATTTTCTGCATATGATTTATTTGGTTGAATGCAACACAAAATGATAAAAGATAAACATTCCTCAAACAATAAATGTATAACCTAAAGTTAAAAAAGAAAGTCATTTTTTAAAGATGAACTTTATTGCTGATTGTGATGGATTGCAGATAGGTTTCAAGAGGTTGTGCTCCATTCAGCATTTGATTTTTTCAAGGCTAAAAGAGAGTTGAGAGCTATCTAATTAAATAGTTTTAACAGGAGTACCATCCACATTACAATGAACTCAACCCAAATCTACAAATAATATGGTGAAGAAAATTTATGTTGGCAGACAACAGCTTAAGGCCAAGGATGGATCCTTGAGGGACTCTTTGTATGACTGCAGCTGGCGTTGAGCTATGTCTGCTCTTGCAAAAACTGATAGATTCTTGGCTCTCACTAAGCAGGACACGGTTTGGACATTAAGAGATAACCAGGATGTGTTTTGTGGAAAATTTGACTATATTTTGAATTAAGATCTAATTACATTATTAAACCGATTTGCTAAAGACTCTAATGTCATAGGTAAATCATTAGTTAGTCTAGGTACATTAAAAAGAAAGCATAAGGAACAGATTTGATTAAAATTGCTGAAATTATCAGGGTCTAGAACACACTTTATGAATAATGGGCTTACAGAAAGGTGTTATGATCTGGAGTTTTCTCCAAGGCAAAATGGTGAGACCTCCAAAACAACTAGGCAGCAGGCCAGAATCTGTTCTGGTCAATGTCTCAGAGGAAACTTTGACATCAGCCAGACCCCTAAGGCCCCAGCTGGCTTTACCTGGAGAAAGCTTAAAAAAATGGGAATCTGGCAAAACCAGCCATAAATATTACAAAATAGAAGTAAAAGTCCCACAAGGAGGATGGTCACTATCAACCTCCATCTTGTGCACGTAAAGGGCAGCAAGAATCTTTTATAAATCAAAGACTTATTTTAAAAATATCAGTGTACAAAAAAGATTCCAATAGGAATCAAGAAATCAGAATTCTGAAAAAAAAGACACTAAAAGTCACAAGCCAGAAACTTGGACATGAGCATCAGTAGGCTTTGTGCCCTAGGAACCAAGTTACCCGAAATATTGTATAACATTTCTGTAATTATTTACTGCTCTGATGCTGATCTTTCTGATCATAAAATAGGTCATTATGATAGCAATTAACGAAAAGAATTCATAATTAATTGCAGAATTACAGCATTTGAAGAGTCCTCTGGAGTGCCTCTTTCTCTTGCACAATTTGGCCCAAAAATTAATAGTCATGTCATAACAGGCTTAAGTTTTGAGTTTGGTGTTTTTCCATTCATCCGTTTTAGCTCTTCACCATCCTCAAGAGACTGTGACACACAGACATACACATACCCATCATTGAGATATCAATGTTTTCAGTATCAGGGAACCGTAAAACGTCAAGTTCTGTTGAAAACTGGAGATCAAAATTTTTTACAAATCTAAAGCGTTCGTTCCACCTCCATAGACAATAGGTTATGGTGGGGAAGACGCAAAGCAAAAAACTCAAACAAACAGGTGATTCCTACTCCTGAGAGGGAGCCCTGGAGTGATGTTGTCAGAGTAGTCCCATGTCTTGGGGCTTCACCTACAAAGAACATAGAATAGTAGAACATTTAAAGAAAACAACATAATTATAACATCACATATAAAACCAACATAAACACATGAGTCATAGCAATTCAAAATAAACAAAAGCAACAATAAAACATAAAATACATATAACTTTAAGAAGATACATAACTAACTTTTGAATAAAGCTGGTGCAGAACGTTTGTCTGGTCATTTATTTATGATTATGGAAATAATTAGGACTATCTGCTTGAGTTTTGATCTCATTGCAGAAGCATGTCAATTTGCTTGACTAAAAATTGATGGACATACTAAATTAGAAGACTGTATGATGACTTTCCAGCACAGTTTCACACTGATAGCCTGTCTGACAGAGCTGGTACTGTATGAAGGGTTAACAGGTATGGCAAATTCAGTTGCAACCTCTGCCCTTTTTTCTTTTTTTTCCATTCTGTCATGGTACATAAAATAGGTGACATAACATAGACAAGCCTCTCTTATATTTTTGAAGTATAAAACACCTGCAGTCTTTATTCTTCATCACTGCATTATATGCATTGTACTTCAGGTAAGCACTCACTACCTATCAGCTCTCATGCACATATGGACCACCCCTATGACTTAAGACAAAACCAAGCCTGATTTGCTGTATACATGCTGCAACTGCCTCTCAATCACTAAGACTATGTAAAGGCTGCCTGCTGAAAAGTAATATTAAGTTAATTCATTCTCAGAGGAAGTCTTAGCATGCAGAGTAAGGCCAGTTTTCAGCCATAGTCTGTTAAGGGTTTGGCTAGCTCAACAAGGACTGCATGATATAATGGAGCTAGCCACTTAAATAAAATTTCTTTATTGTTTTAAGGGAACTTTTTTATTTACAGTGCATCCGGAAAGTATTCACAGTGCATCACTTTTTCCACATTTTGTTATGTTACAGCCTTATTCCAAAATGGATTAAATTCATTTTTTTCCTCAGAATTCTACACACAACACCCCATAATGACAACGTGAAAAAAGTTTACTTGTCTAAAAAAATATGTTGCCTGCAATAAATAAAACAGTTACCATCTTTACACACTGCAGTAGAATCTAAAGACTTTAAATATAACCAATAAGTCCAAATATAATATAAAGGTTTATCATTTTATATCTTTTTATCATCTCAACAATTATAATCATTTAGAAGTGGTAGCCTTCGCATTGGCTGCAATGGAGCAGCAGCAGTAGATGATTTTGAATTGTGTTAGCCATGCAGTTCCAAAATATAAAGGTTAATGAGAAGCCTTCTGTGGTAGTACCTACAGTAACTAATATGATTGGTGCATCAAACATATAAATGATTTGCATATCACTATAATGTATGTTTTAAATGACCTTAAAGACATATATAAGCTATTTTTTACTATAATTTAGCAAACTTTTGCACTAATTTTGCATTTATTTGCACTGGTACTGATAGATTGTGCCTAGTCAACCAAAGCGCAAACTCAGGCACAGCAATGTGAGGCTACTTTATTGCAATGTTTTCTCACTTAGAGAAAAACTGAGAAAATAAAAAAGTATCTAAGTAAATTGCCTTGTTACTTACTCAATGTACCAGAATTCTGGTAATAGGCTGCTTCTTTTTTGTTTTATTTTTCAAATGTTACAAATTTTTATTTTCATTCCCTCTGTTTTTTTGCTGTTACAATGGTGACAAAATTACATCTCATAATTATAGAGATTTTCTACCGAAACCAATTTACAACACTGCCAAAGAGGCCCACCCAATGCCTAAGGTAATTTCTAAGAATACTGTGGTTTGTGGTGTCAAATGCTGCACTCACGTAGTTCTTGGAGAACAAGAACAGTTATGTGGCCTCTGTATGTATTAAGACCCTGGTCATTTACTACTTTAACCAGTGCAGTTTCTGTACTATGATATGTTCTAAAACTGAAATGTATCAAGAATTTTGCTCTTGTTGCAGACATTTTGTGGTCGTTTTGGTGGCTCTCAGTTTTGAACTTGACTAGCTTTTTGACTTTGTGTATCTCCTAGTCCTTTTCATAAAATAAAAAAAATACACAATCTCTTTACATTTGAGTAAACATAATATATACACTAATAATAATCAAAGAAAAAAAAAAAAGATTACAAGAGACCCTGGCTAAAGCATGACAATTCTAGCACAGTAAAAGAATTCTATGCTTGAACTTCAATAACTTTTTATTTATAATTTTTCTTTGGATGTTTACACTTGAAATGGACCCTTCTCACAGTCTAAAAACTTATACAGTACACTTCTATTAGTACAAACGAAATACTTTTATATGTATTGTCACACCCCTCTTCCCACACCTTCTTATATAAATGGGCTGGGAGTGCATGAGATAAATCAAAGTGGATATAATTTGGCTTTTTTGACACTGATCAATGGTTAAAAAAACTCTTTAATCTCAAGATAAAATATATATCTCTGCAAAGTAGTCTAAATTAACTACAAATACAAACAAAAAATAATTAATCGTGTATTCACATCATTTAATATGATACACCTAAATCATCACTGGTTTTGCCAAAGAGTTTTAAAAGTCAAATAATTAGTTCAATAGCGATCACCTGTCTGTAGTCAAGGAGTTTCAATTCAATTCAATTCAATTAAGTGCACCAATATTGTATAAAGTACCACAACAACCATACTTGAATAAAAGTAGTGACACCTTTCTGGAAACTTGTTCAGGCAAAAGAAAAATTTGCCAATGAAAAAACAGCTCAAGTAGAAATTTTAAAATATCTTATAATAAGTGTACTTAAGTATTAAAAGTGCTAGTAATCATAGAATCTCTGCTTGTTTTAGAGTCAAAAAACGTCTTACATGCTTAAAACAATTCAGACTACTATTTGCAAGTGAGCTGTACTACAATAACTAAAGTATGAGCCAAGTAACTGAAACCTGAAGCAGTGGCATTCAACATGAGCAGAGATCTTAAAAATTGTATCCTTATTAAGTGGGGCAGGTGCCTATAGCACAGGCATGCTGACTTCCCACTTTTTAAGAAGGAGCAAATGTATTCCTTAAATCTCCGTATGTTAGGTGAATGTTCATAATGTGAACCTCTAATTACAAATTATTTAAACAGAAAACATTTTTGTTTAAATTACACAGAGTTACATGAAAACTGATAGAATTGGTTTAATAAAATTAGTCATCAAGACAAGTAGTAGTAAGGCACTGCCCTTCAGTAATTAATGTTTAATAAAGTGCTTTATCTAGATTTTATCACATCTAGTTTCACATTAAAATAATGACATTTCAGTTATTCTTTCACTGCAATGTCCAGGATAATGTGAGAAGACATGTGAGCAACACACATGGCATGGAAGGTTATTAGTGCCATTGTCATTTGTGAAATTTATTTCAAAGATTTGCAATTCAGCTGAGAGAGTGAGACTGCCAGAGAGATGTACAAATGACAGCTGTAAGTCAGGTTAGGGAGATGGGCAGAAAACATGTGAAAGACCCATAAGCAGGTTATTTTAAAAAGTGCTGATGTGTGCTTGACCAATATGGTTAAAAAACCCATAGTCTGTGATAAATGATGAGAACAGGTGAAGGTATTAATAACCAGCTAGTTCTTCTTGTAGCTTCCCATATCTGACATGAATTCTATGAATGTGTAATTATGTGAGTGTTTATAATGATGAGGATCCAGCACTACGTGAGAAGTGCCTTCGCTATGCTGTCGACATTCCTTGCTGGATGGGACATCTGTGTGTTGTGACAGGCGACTGGGTCCCATGCCCAGCCGTGACGCCCCTTCTACATATATTCCGGGGGAGCAGCCATGTACATCTCACTACCTCCCCCAGGACTCTTGGTGGCAGCCTCCCTGGCTGACGATGGTGCCTCAGTTTCCCACAGGGTTTCATGGGAGATGGAGTTCTCCACAACCCTGTGGGGAGCTGGGGTGGCTGCCAGGGGGTGCTGCATGGAGCCAGGAACCCACCTGAACATCTCTGCAGCCCCACCCGGAAGTGCAATTAGCCACAGGTGATCAAGCACCTGGAGCACTTCCGGGTGGGCTATAAAAAGGGCCAGCATCCACCATTAATTAGCCAGAATCGGGAGGAGCAGGACGAGGTTGCCTGGGAGGAGTGGTGGTGCCAAGGTGGAGAGAAAAAGTGTTGTTTGTGCTGTATTAAGTGCTTGTGGGATTGTGTTGTGGCTGGAGGGATTACGGGGAAGACGTGCCCTCCAGCTGAAGAGAAATAAAAAGACTGTTTATTTTACACGTGCCTCTGTGTAAGTCTGTGCCGGGTCGGGCGCTATATAGCGCCATATTACATTGGTGGTCGGCAGGAACCCGGTCCGTCCATTTGGACTGGAACCTGCAGTAAAATTTGTGTGGAGACCTGGCATAGTGAAGTGCAACAGCGCGAGGCACGTGCTCGACTCAGCTGCGCGGAGAAGCGCTGCACAGCGCAATGAAGAATGCACACGCGGCAGGGGCCGCAAGCTGGCACGCACAGCACAGCGCGACAGAGCGCAACCGAGGCTGCCAAGGAGCTGCTGCAGGCACCGCTTTAAATGGGGAAGAAAAAAGCCGGGCGGACACAGAGGCCAACTGGCAGACGCCAGCATGCTAGTCCGCCGCACGAGTTACAGCTGGAGGTAGGTGACGGGCCCAAAGCTGAAGGGCCGCGGGTATGTTTTTCCGTATGCGGGTCAACCTACCTCCTAGACGCCGAGGGGCGAAGCATCCGATGCGGGCAGAGGGACGTGTGTCTATGGCATGACGGCGGAGCCAGCTCGGGAGAGAGCGAGGACGAGCTTTCCAGAGCGGTGTCCCCACAAGAGGAGCGGGAGCAGCTCCCTGATACAGGTAATGGGGGGGAGGGCGTGTGTCAGTCGCCCGCCGAGGAAGGTTGGCAGGCGGGGACTACGAACTTTCTCCCCATACCTCCGGAATGCCCGAAAGAGAATCAGCTGAAGAGAAATAAAAAGACTGTTTATTTTACACGTGCCTCTGCGTAAGTCTGTGCTGGGTCGGGCACTATATAGTGCCATATTACAGTGTCAGCATTCTCCCACTTGGCTGTGATGTCCCTTGGCTTCTCTCCGGCTTGAATATGTATGTATACAGGATTATGCATTATATTCTGGGAATGAAAGTTAAATACAAATATCTCTTTTTCTACCATATCTCTCTCTCTTGTAATTATTTCCACCATGGGTACAAAAGGGATCATATTGGTTCTAGTCAGTTCTGCATCCAGAAACACATTCCAGGGCAGAAAGAGTAACTCCTGTTGAATACTAATGGTGTATGAACCATAGCACATTAACGGACAAATACACTGCAGTTTAGCATGCAGATAAGCCCCACCCTGTTCAGCAGGGTAAGGAAAATGCCTGAAAATGTCAGGATTAGCTGGGGAAATAATTGAAACTGGAATTGCCTGTGACTAACATTCTGCCATGCCCCATTCTACAGGCTGGCGAACTGTACTTGGAATGACTGCATGGAAGCTTGGGTGGTAGTGCCAGCAGGGCACATTTGAAAATTGGCTCAGATTACACAAATAAAGTGGGGGAACCTGTAATTTAGATAACTGACTGAGTGAAACAGTGTGTATATTGGTGTAGCCCATTTGTTTTCTGGTTTAATATTGCACAGTTTTATGTAAGAGTAACAAAGAGAAAGCCACAGTAAAAATAAAATACACATGTCATTTCAACTAGAGTTTGCAAGAAGGCATTTGAGAGACTCTGAATTTGGCAGAGAGGAAGTTCTACGTTCTGACAAGATCAAAATCGAACTTGGCCATCAGCTTAAACACCACGTTTTATTTTAAGCCAAGCACTGCACATTATCAAATAAGACAACATCCCCACTGTGAAGCACAGTGATGGCAGCATCATGCTGTGAGGAACCTTGTCTGCAGCAGGTCCTGGAAGATTTGTAATTGTAGGGGTTAAATTTAATACAGAAAAATTCTGGGAAATCCCGGAGAAAAAACCTGATTCAGGCATCAAGCCCAAGTGCAAGGTACGGCCTTTCAGAGACTGACCTGGAACAGGCAGGCGAAAGCACAGACTTCCCAGGACCCCACTCCACTGCATTGTCTCCAGTCGAGAGTGAAAATGGAAGCGAAGGTGCAAGTGATGCAGGTCATGATAGCTCGCCGATTCCAGAAGGTCACTTGAAACTGGAGATGGCCTTGCAGTACACGCTTTCATCTACTCCTCACGAGTCGGAAGCATCGGCTGTAACTGGGGTTGCCACTTTACCCGCGGAGCACGACAGCCGAAACGATTTGTCTGAACTGAAGGAAATGATCGCAACATTGGCCACGGCTACAGCCATAAGTGAGCTCAAGAAAGACATTCAGAAAAATATGAAGAAAGAAATAAATGGGTTGCTCAAGACAAATGAGAAGCTGCGGTTGGAGATGCAAGAGCTGCGGCAGGATAATAAAGACTTGGAAAAACGTATATATAATCGTTTTGATGCAACCTTTAAAAGTATGCTGGGAAAAATTGAGGAACACATTCAGGAAAATGCGTCTAAACTGGGAGAACTTGCTGATCAGCTGGAAGACGTTAAGCAGACATTCACGACTTGAATTGAAACAGCGGAACATTTTGCGTCTACCGCCGATGGAAAAGCTACAGCTGCGAATTCTGAATGCAAAATACTCGGAGACAGACTTGCTGCTCTGGAAGATGGATGCAGAAGGAATAATATTAGAATCGAAGGTCTACCTGAGCATCGTGAAAGTCCAAACCCAGTGAAACTCATTGCCAAACTATTCTCAAAAATAATTGGAGAGGACTTTAAATCAGATACCGAGATAGCGGCAGCTTATCGCATATATGGATCAAATACCTCTAAATCTAGAATTTTAATTGTCTGCTTCGAGAGATTATAATTTAAGTTTAAAGTAATTGAACTTCTCAAACAGAAACAAGAGATTATATTTGAAAATAACCATATTCGTATTTTCCCTGATTACTCACCCTCAACAGCTGGTAAAAATGAAGCTTTTTACAACATTAAACAGCGGTTACGGAAAGTTGATATCAGATACAGCCTTTTGTATCCTGCCAAACTGATCTTACTGGCTGTCTAATCTGCTTGCAACGATACGGATACCATGATTATACATCCTTTTCACTTTTCTGACACTTTTTGTTTATGTTTTAATTACAATTATAAGTGTATGTGTGGAAGAAATTAAAGTAGTGGGTTTTTTTTTAACTGTTTAACATCATACCCTTGGTTTATTGTTTCTGTTATTGTTGCAGTAGGGTTTACTATGCTTATCCAGGGACACTTTTTAACACCATTCCCTGGGTTTACTCTCTTAATATTTCAAGACAGTTGAAGATTATATTTTAAGCTTATAGTATTTAGGCTTTATCAGCAATAGATATCTCTACTTTGTAATCCTCAAACGCTGCTGCTAGGGGGCTTGTTTTGCTTTGAACGTGCTCTGTCTTTAGGCATGTCAGAGGACCGGGACTTTGTGAAGTGGGGTCCAGCCTCACGTGGGGAGGAAAAATGGGGGGTGGGTGGATAAGGGGGGAGAGAAAGAGAGCAAGCTATGTCTAATCTTTCTTTAATCCTTATCATTATAACTACCAACATAACAATAGGCTGCATGGGAATAACTTGTGGGAAAATTGGAAATTAAGGTTAAAGTTGTCTCACTTCCAGTGAAGACTACAAAATGGCATCAAAAATTCAGAATCAATGTCTCCATGATGGGACAGTTAACTTTGCGAGCTGGAATGTTAAAGGCCTGAATCACAAATTAAAGAGAAAGAAAGTATTATCTCACCTAACAGGTCTAAACGCTAAAATAGTATTTTTACAGGAGACCCACTTACTAAGCAAGGATCATTTCCGGCTGCAAAAAGACTGGACTGGCCAAATGTTCCATTCCAGCTTTACAAAGAAAACTAGAGGTGTGGGAATTCTCATACATAGAACAGTCTCATTTGTGGTATCAGATGTAGTATCTGATTCTGAAGGGAGGTATGTGATTGTCATGGGCAATTTATTTAACTGTAAAATGATTTTGATAAATGTTTATGCACCCAATGTCGATGATAGGGAATTCATGCAAAATGTATTTGCATCCATTCCCAATGTGAACACTCATAAAATTATAATGGCTGGGGACTTTAACTGTGTTTTAAACCCACTCTTAGCTAGGTCTCCTGTCACAGGGGGGATGACATCTAATACTGCAAAGATAATTACACAGTTTTTAACTGACCACAACTTATCAGACCCCTGGAGGTTTCTAAACCCAAACTCAAGAACATATTCCTTCTACTCACCAGTGCATCATTGCTACTCAAGAATGGATTATTTCTTTATAGGTAATAATTTCTTGCCTACTATTAAATCTTGCAAGTATGATGCTATTGTTATTTCTGACCATGCCCCTCTGATATTGGAGCTAAAATCATTATGCCCCACATACTCATCTCGCAGATGGCATCTTAACCCACTTCTATTAGCAGACGACAACTGTACAGAATTTATATCAAAACAAATCAGTTTCTTCCTAGAGACAAATACATCCTCAGAGGTCTCTGCAGGAATACTCTGGGAAACTCTAAAGGCCTTCTTAAGAGGACAGATTATTTCATATGTTTACCATAGAAATAAATTAGAAACCAAGAAGGTATTAGAGCTAACCAGCAAAATTACTAGAATAGATCAAGAAAATGCCAGGTGTCCAAGTGAGGCTCTTCATAGGAAAAGGCGGGCTCTGCATTCAGGGCTCAACCTCTTAACAACCAAAGAAACCGAACAACTCATTTTTAAATCAAGACATTATTACTATGAACACAGAGAGAAAGCTAATAAGCTCTTAGCTTAACAAATCCACAAGCAACAAGTTCACAATGCAATCCCAGCAATCACCAACACGAACTGAGATAAAGTCATTGACCATAAAAATATAGTGCACACATTTAGAGACTACTATAAATCTTTATATTCTACTGAGTTTAAAGAAGACAACACACAATCTAATGCATTTCTGGATACATTACAGATACCACAAATAGATACTTTTAGTACAGAGGAACTGGATAAACCTCTGGCGCTATCAGAATTACTAGATGCTATAAAGTCACTTCAGAGCGGGAAAGCAGCAGGCCCTGATGGCTACCCTGTAGAGTTTTATAAGAAATTCTCCATTCAGCTAGCTCCCCTCTTATTAGCAACATTTACAGAAGCTAGAGACAATCAAATTCTACCTCAAACAGTTTGCCTAGCATTAATCACCGTCTTTCCTAAACAAAATAAGGACTAATTACAATGCGCATCATACAGACCAATTTCACTTCTGAATAATGATGTTAAGATACTCTCCAAAGTCCTAACTAGAAGGATGGAGAAAGTGCTGCCTTCGGTAATATCACAAGATCAAACTGGATTTATTAAAGGCTGACACTTAGCTTCCAATCATCAACGCCTGTTTAATATAATATATTCACCTGCAAAGTCAAACACCCCAGAGATATTATCGTTGGATGCAGAAAAAGCATTTGATATGATTGAATGGAACTACCTTTTCACTACATTAGAGAAATTTGGGTTTGGCCCGAACATTTGTGGATGGATCAAACTACTGTATACCAATCCAGAAGCTTCAGTTTGTATTAACAACATTTGTTCAGACTACTTTAAACTAGAACGTGGTACCAGACAAGGATGCCCCTTGTCACCACTGCTATTCGCAATTGCCATTGAACCACTGGCAGTTTACTGTCGAAATGCTTATCAGATAGAGGAGATTATCAGAGAAGGACTTGAACAGAAAATTTCTCTATATGCAAATGATATGGTTCTGTATATATTAGACCCACAAAATACTGTACCTGCAGTCTTAACAGCACTTACAGAATTTCAAAAGATCTCTGGTCTCAGAATTAATTTGAATAAAAGTGTGCTCTTTCCAGTGAACTCTCAAGCATACAATATTAGATTGGACACCTTCCCTTTTATTATTGCAGATCAGTTTAGATACCTAGGGGTAAATATCACAAGTAAACATAAAACTCTTTATCAACAAAATTTCGCCGTCTGTATGGTAAAAATTAAGCAAGACTTGCATAGATGGTCAACCCTTCATCTCACTCTAGCTGGAAGAATTAACGTTGTTAAGATGAATATCCTTCCTAAGCTTCTCTTTTTATTTCAAAACATTCCAATATAAATCAATAAATAATTTTTTAAGCAATCAGATTCAACCATAACCTCATATATTTGGAACTTAAAACATCCACGTATCCAAAGAGCAAACCCTATAAAGACCTAAGGCAGAAGGTGGCATGGCTCTACCTAACTTTCAGTTTTATTACTGGGCAGCAAACATACAAGTTATAAAAACCTGGACACAAATAGATGAACATACAATGGCTGTATGTTCATCTAGAAATAAAATCCTGCAGTACTTCTTTATATTCCCTGCTTTGTACCCCAATAAATGCAAGTTATCGCCAATATACTAATAACCCAATTCTGCTTAACTCACTCAGAATATGGAACCAATGTAGAAAGCATTTTAAGATGGAGAATCTTTTATCTGTGGCACCTCTGCATGAGAACCATCTTTTTCAACCCTTGCAAACATATGTAGTTTTTAATACCTGGAAAACATTTGAGATTAAATTGCTTAGAGATCTTTATATAGACAACATCTTTGCATCCTATGAACAATTACATTCCAAATTTAACTTTCCAGCAACACATTTCTTTCACTATCTTCAAATTAGAAACTGTGTTAAACAAAACCTGCCCGATTTTCCTCATCTCGCACCTTCCTCTATGCTGGAAAAAATATTGCTCAGTTTTGAGGACTCAGACAGCATTTCTGCAATACATTAAATTATTTTACAGTTCCTCCCTTTCAAAGATCCAAGAGGACAATAGGAAAAGGATCTCTCACTCAGCATATCAGAAAATGAGTGGAAGGGAGCAATGCAGAGAATTCACTTGAGCTCCATATGTGCAAACCATACAATTATTCAACTCAAAATTATATATCGAGCACATCTGTCTCGCTTAAAATTGTCTAAAATGTTTCCAGGGCAAGATCTAACCTGCAAATGCTGCAATCAAGTTCCAGTCTCACTGGGTCACATGTTTTGGGCCTGCACCAAATTAACATTCTGGACAAAAATTTTTAAGTGCCTTTCAGACAGCCTTGGTGTCACAATCCCTCGTAACTCATTAACAGGTGTGTTTGGTGTTCTTTCAGATGGGCTTAAAGTGGAGAAGGACAAACAAACTGTAATTGCCTTCACTACACTATTGGCACGCAGACTTATTTTGCTAAACTGGAAGAATCCTAACTCTCCTCTTTTAAGTCAGTGGGTAACTGATGTTGTATACTATTTGAAATTGGAAAAAATCTAATTCTCAGTTAGAGGATCTGTGCAGAACTTTTTCAAAACCTGGCAGGATCTAATCAATAATATTTTAGAATAAGCTCTTAAAGCACTGAGGAAGCAGATTCTCTTCCCATTTCTTTTTCTTCTCCATTTATCTTTATCCACCTGTTAAACTCATCAATTTACTTATTTCTACTATCTTTAAGTTTTACTCCGTTGGCCATGCGCTCTTTCTCAGGGGTGGGGGTTGATTTGTTTTCAATTCTATTTTTTGTAAAAATTGACTATTTGTATGGAATGATGACAATAAAATCAATAAAATTAAAAAAAAATATTGCAGTAAGGACCAAGAGACCCTACTGTATGTTACAAATACAGTGGGTGAGTTTGGAGAGACTCTGCATACAACAGCTGTTGATTGACCAGGCACAGTTTTATGTAAGAATGACAAAGAGAAAGCCACAGTAAAAATAAAACCCACATATCATTTCAGCTACAGTTTGCAAGAAGGCACATGAGAGACTCTGAATTTGGAAGGGAGAAGGTTCTTTGGTCTGACAAGATCAAAATTGAACTTGGCCATCAGCCTAAACACCACGTTTTATTTTAAGCCAAGCACTGCACATTATCAAAGACAACAACATCCCCACTGTGAAGCTTGTCTGCAGCAGGTCCTGGAAGGCTTGTGATTATAGGGATTAAATTTAATGCAGAAAAATTCAGGGAAATCCCGGAGAAAAAACCTGATGCAGTCTTCAAGAAAACTAATTAGTTTTCTGACAATACAACGACCTTAAGCCTAAACCCAAAACTACATAGCAATGTCATAAAAATAACAATGTTAATGTTCTGGAGAGACTGAGTCAGAGTCCAGATCTCAATCCAATGCAGAAGGTGTCGCTGGATTTGAAAAAAGCCATTCACTTATGATCCCCATGCAACCTGACAGAGATTTAGCAGTTTTGCAAAGAAGAATGGAGAAAAATGGCAAATTCAGTGCTGAAAGCTGCCAGAGCTACATCTACTAAATATTGACTTGATGGGAATAAATACTGTGAGCAGTCAACAGTATAAAATTTCAATTATTTACATTTTTTGATTAAGCTACCAGAGCAATACATGTGTCATTTGTTAATGTTAAGAATAATATTTATGTTTACCATCCAAAATATAAAACTATATATACAGTATATAGTACATATACTGTATTTATAATATATGTGTTGTATATACAGTATTTATGATAGAACATAATCTCACTTTTTTTTAGATGGCACATCTGATTCTTCTGTAATAAATTAACTACAGTGATTCCAACTTTAAAACTACTCTGTGTGCTAAACTGAACTTACAAACTGTGAATTGAAACCAACTCAAGCAGCTTTTTTCATTAATAAGTGTCAAGCACATTTATCTCTGACAATGTCCTCTGCATGACAAAAGACTTACAATTAGATCAATCATGTTTCTTTTTTTTTTTTGGTGATTCAAACTTGATATATTACTCCTTGCCGGTTACTTTTAAAGAGCTAATTTTTTCAAGATTATCATGCATGACAATAAAAGTTTTTAAATGTTGTTCAAGCAGAAAATTACATTTCAGAGACCCTCTTCAGGCAGCAATGGAAAAGAATGCCACCTAGCTAAGTGACATGTATCAGTGCATCACTAGCAATGCAGGACACAGGAGGTGAAGACTGAGTAGTATGCTGTTCGCATAGGGTTCCAGACACCTACATAACATATAAAAATGGAAACAGTAAAACTTTCAAAGAGGATTAAAGAATTCTTTAAGATACACTGACTTTACCTGCCTTATGAAAAGAAACTTATTTTATACTCTTGGATATTCTCAGCAATAACTTAAAGTTAGAAAATGTTTTAAATGATAAAAAAGAATTCTCATAGTATTGTAAATGTATGTAAAATTGATTTTTTAAAATTTTTTTAATAAACTGAATAATATTGCTGAATTGCATCAATATAACTTTCAAGAATAACCTAATATTTTAAAGACAGTGATAAAGTTAGATGATTAAAGCAAACTGAATAATCAAATGATGATGTTTACTATCAGTTCTTAATTTATGCTATAAACATAGGGAATATAAAATTAAGGCTAAAAATTGTTTAAGGCATTCTGTCCTACTTCAGTTTGATATTGGTGTTCAAGGAAGAATTTTATTACATGATTATTTTATCCTTTTGTAAGATGAAATGCACTATATATTGTACTGCTATAACAACCCTGAAAATGTTGTTATCTTAAAAATATGAAACAACACAGCCTTCATATAAAATGAAATTGATCTCAGTGCTGTTTAGATTTTGCTACATGACTTCAAATAAATTTTCAGGGTCACATATTGCAGGATAACCTCCAGATGTAGACAGTACCCAATGAAATTTAATTTCTTTCCAATATATAAAACTTAATTGGAGAAATATGATGTGTAAGTAATATATTGTAAGAGGTTTGTGTCAGCCATGTCTGAAAATGGTTATCTCTTTTATTACCCTGACATTAAAGTGAAGGTGAGCTTGTGTGCATGCATATGAGTAGTGCTTTGAATTGGTCTTATGTCCAGGGCAGGGCTAATTCCAACCCAACAGCCATTACTGCTAGAAAATCCCGATCCCTGCATCCAAGCCCAGAAAAATGAAAGGATCGATTGATGTATGGATCAACTTTAAGCTGCAAATTAAAGCCTCCAGTGAGTAACAGTGCTAACTGGATTTATAATAAATGCAGCAAGGAAATGTAAGATTACTTTATAAACATAAAACATCTTCAACATCTGCAATAAGATGCTACAGATGTTCTATCAGACGGTTGTGGCGAGCGCCCTCTTCTACGCGGTGGTGTGCTAGGGAGGCAGCATAAAGAAGAGGAACGCCTCACGCCTGGACAAACTGGTGAGGAAGGCAGGCTCTATTGTTGGCATGGAGCTGGACAGTTTGACATCTATGACAGAGCGACGGGTGCTGAGCAGGCTCCTGTCAATCATGGAGAATCCACTGTATCCACTAAACAGTATCATCTCCAGACAGAGGAGCAGCTTCAGCGACAGACTGCTGTCACTTTTCTGCTCCACTGACAGACTGAGGAGATTGTTCCTCCCCCACACTATGTGACTCTTCAATTCCACCCGGGGGGGTAAACATAAACATTATTCAAAATTATTGTCTGTCTGTATACCTGCATTGTTATCACTCTTTAATTTAATATTTTCTTTATCAGTATGCTGCTGCTGGAGTATGTGAATTTCCCCTTGGGATTAATAAAGTATCTATCTATCTATCTATCTATCTATCTATCTATCTATCTATCTATCTATCTATCTATCTATCTATCTATCTATCTATCTATCTATCTAAACATATTCGCAAGACTTACTTTGATTGGCATGCATTGCTGATTTATAAAATAATGTTAGAACAATGTGCTACATTAGCAGGGAGTTAAGTGCTTTTTATTGTTTTCATATCTATAAGATAGTACCTTTTTTTATCAAATTACAGTACATATTTACAGTGTACTGGCAGGTTAAATCAATTACTCAGAGGTGGGATCTGAACCAGTTTCTGATGCTTCACTTTGGCACACTGCCTCATAATAGACCTGCCAGTATACAGTAGCAACCATCTTAGATTGCCCTCTGTATTGTGGTTTATGTGCAGACAGATACCACAAAAAATAGGTTTGTCCAACACGTCTATAGTTGCTGCAAAACAGAATATGTATAGGGTCTCATTGCAAGCATGCCCAGTAATACAAAATATACTTAAATTTAAACAATAAAACAATGACTATTATTAAAAAATGAAATGCTGTAAGAAGCCAAAAGAAAAACCCTCACCTCACATCAGTCATTGCAGAACTTAAAGCACACCAGACGTATGTGCCCCTTTTCCCTTTAGGAATATACCATTTCCATGACAGGGGGTTTGATGATGTACCTCTAAGCTCTACAATGACACTTTTATCAACAATCACAAGACTTCTAGGAACTCAATTATCAAAACATTCCTGGGCTTTTAACCCTCACAATCAAATTGCAATAACAATATTATAAGGTGGATGATCAGCTAATGGCTTTTGGTTAATAATTCTTTCCTAGCCAGGAGGCCATAGTGGATGAACGGGGGGAGACTGTCTATCCAGAACAATTTCTCCCACATCTCAATAGATGGCAGTGCTCCTCTGGCATGAACCCAGTATGGATATCCACAAGTATCCATGGGATTCATAGTCCTGAGGGACAACCTAGTCAGGGTGCCATCAGAGGGCAGTCCAATGTAGTGTCAGGAATCAATCTAACATGCACTTCTTTACAATGTGAAAGAAGTCAGTGTGCTTGGGGGAAGTATGGAGAGTGTACAAAGGTCCTTGGAGTGGGGTTGCAGAAGCATTAACAAAGTATGACAAGCTCATTTTATAAAAGTCATTCAAAAGCACACAAAATCTACACGTACATTGTTAATATCTCAAAATAACACATACTTTAAATTGCTTCAAGTGGTGAAGTGTTTATTTTAATTGACAGAAGCTTCTGCCACCTGAGGTTTTAAATCTGTTTATCCAATCTTTTAATTCTCTGGTCCAAGTCAAAGGGTTTTTTTTCAGTTGGCATATACCTGTTTGCTCATAATAGTTGCTTTTAAATGAGCAGCTTGGGTAAAAAGATTACTTGACCTTGTAGTTGTATGTTCTGATCTAAGTTATTTTATGGATACATAAGTTGCCAAACAATCTAAATCAGAAGGAACAGACACTTCTAAACTTCTAAATTTGTGAGGTGTACTGGTATTGTTGAAACTAGATGATTTGTGGTTAACAATGAAAAGACAGATAGATACTGTTGATAAAGTTGATCTTGCATCACACACGCTAATCACTTTCTGAGACAAGGTATTTTAGTTACAGAGAACCATTGGTTTTCATTTAAAACATGCAAAAATGTTCAAACTTAACTTGTAAGTACAAATATATTCTATACAGTCCACAAAGTGCTAACTATTAAAATCCAAGGTAACAGGCTCTGCAGGAATGCAAATTGCCAGATGGTAAACACAGTTGATGGTCTGCTAGTCATTTGAAGTATCTTCACACCCAGCAAAACCGATTGTGACAGATGACTGCTTTTTATGACTTTTTCTGTCAGAAAACACATGATGCAGAAGAAGTTTGATCTATTTTCTCACGTGCCTGTTCTGCTACTGAGAAAAATTCACTGCAGCATCTTAAAGTCTGGCACAGTTAAGACAACTGCACTGTTAGTCAAGCTGCAATAATAATGTTTCTCAAGAGCTGATTGGTTAATTTGATACATTTCTTTAAATTTTCACAGACAAGTGTTAATTTTATGGAATACATAGAGTTTCAACCCTGGCTCATACAGTATATCTTTTAAGAAGTCTTTTAAATATTATTCTGTAATTTGTGTTTGTGTTTTCTGTATAAGTTTAATATCATTTTATTATTTTGAAAACAGATGTATTCTTAGTTCTGTATCTTATGATACTTGTTTTTAGTGAATTGAGCCCAGGGTGGGAGGGCCTGTGGAAGGGCCCCCTGATGATTCAGACGTGAGACCACCTCCTGGCATGTATTAGCCTCCAAAAGCCTCAGGAGTGAGGGCAGATTAATATTATCTTTTATAGGGACCAGAAGACAAAACATACAGTAAGTGATAGTCGAGCCTAAATCAGAATTCAAAACACAAATCAAAACTCCAAACTTGTCCTTGAAAAAGGTATTGCAAAATTTCTAAATAACCAGAATTCACTACAAAGCATATACTAATTGAACAGAAGTTTTTTTTTTTTTTTTTTGTTTGCTTTCAGACCAAATCCTTACTCAAAAACAGGGAGGAGGTCAGGAAAAGATGTGTCAAGTCTCGGTGCAGATAGAGGCTTCAAAAGCAGCTCATGGTTTGCATGTCTACGGCATGCATGCCTGGTTCATGCAGGAATTGCACAAATATCCAGATGGGCGAGGTCTGTCACCTGTCACACCCAGCTGCTCTTGAAAAATATTGAAAAAGGCAATACAAGTGGTGCATTGCCTAGTTTAAATGGAGCCATACAAGATTAGCAAAGTCCCGGGCAAAAAATGTAAAAAGCAAGAAGTACTTCCAGGAGAGAGTGCAACTGCATGAGTGTGCAGCTATGTGTTCCCTGATTGGAGGAACGAGACACATCAGTGAGAACTGGGTGCCCCAGTTCCCCTTCAACATATAAAAACTGAGGAATGGACACTAGAGGTAATTTTTTGACTGGGTTGGGTGTCTAGCTAACCTTCAGACCAACGTGCATAGTGAAGGTGGAAAGGTGAGCAAGTGTTAAAGTCGCTAGTATTTTTATGTAAATAGCTTTTTAATTTCTTTTTCCCTGAATATTTAAAAAAGGGAGAAGAATGAATGACATTTGCAGTTGTATATAGTTTTTTTTTTCTTCTTCAATTCTCCTTAATAATTTCTTTTGGAAAAGATGAAGAAGACATACCGTATATACTCATGTATAAGTCAGGTCTTGAAATCCGAAAAATCGATCATAAAATCAGACCCCGACTTACACGTCCTTCAAAAATACGACACTTAAATACAGTATATATATAGGAGCTGGTCATAAAATTAGAATATCATGACAAAGTTGATTTATTTCAGTAATTCCATTCAAAAAGTGAAACTTGTATATTAGATTCATTCATTACACACAGACTGATGTATTTCAAATGTTTATTTCTTTTAATTTTGATGATTATAACTGACAACTAATGAAAGTCCCAAATTCAGTATCTCGGAAAATTAGAATATTGTAAAAAGGTTCAATATTGAAGACACCTGGTGCCACACTCTAATCAGCTAATTAACTCAAAACACCTGCAAAAGCCTTTAAATGGTCTCTCAGTCTAGTTCTGTAGGCTACACAATCATGGGGAAGACTGCTGACTTGACAGTTGTCCAAAAGACAACCATTGACACCTTGCACAAGGAGGGCAAGACACAAAAGGTCATTGCTAAAGAGGCTGGCTGTTCACAGAGCTCTGTGTCTAAGCACATTAATAGAGAGGTGAAGGGAAGGACAAGATGTGGTAGAAAAAAGTGTACAAGCAATAGGGATAACCGCACCCTGGAGAGGAGTGTGAAACAAAACCCATTCAAAAATGTGGAGGAGATTCACAAAGAGTGGACTGCAGCTGGAGTCAGTGCTTCAGGAACCACCACGCACAGACGTATGCAAGACATGGGTTTCAGCTGTCGCATTCCTTGTGTCAAGCCACTCTTGAACAAGAGACAGCGTCAGAAGCGTCTCGCCTTTGGACTGCTGCTGAGTGGTCCAAAGTTATGTTCTCTGATGAAAGTAAATTTTCCATTTCCTTTGGAAATCAAGGTCCCAGAGTCTGGAGGAAGAGAGGAGTGGCACAGAATCCACGTTGCGCGAGGTCCAGTGTAAAGTTTCCACAATCAGTGATGGTTTAGGGCGCCATGTCATCTGCTGGTGTTGGTCCATTGTGTTTCTGAGGTCCAAGGTCAATGCAGCCGTCTACCAGGAAGTTTTAGAGCACTTCATGCTTCCTGCTGCTGACGAACTTTATGGAGATGCAGATTTCATTTTCCAACAGGACCTGGCACCTGCACACAGTGCCAAAGCTACCAGTTTAAGGACCATGGTATCCCTGTTCTTGATTGGCCAGCAAACTCGCCTGACCTTAACCCCATAGAAACTCTATGGGGTATTGTGAAGAAGAAGATGCAATACGCCAGACCCAACAATTCAGAAAAGCTGAAGGCCACTATCAGAGCAACATGGGCTCTCATAACACCTGAGCAGTGCCATAGACTGATCGACTCCATGCCACGCCGCATTGCTGCAGTAATCCAGGCCAAAGGAGCCCCAACTAAATATTGAGTGCTGTACATGCTCATACTTTTCATGTTCATACCTTTCAGTTGGCCAACATTTCTAAAAATCCTTTTTTTGCATTGGTCTTAATTGATATTCTAATTTTCCGAAATACTGAATTTGGGACTTACATTAGTTGTCAGTTATAATCATCAACATTAAAAGAAATAAACATTTGAAATACATCAGTCTGTGTGTA
Organism: Erpetoichthys calabaricus; assembly: GCF_900747795.2. Lineage (NCBI taxonomy): Eukaryota > Metazoa > Chordata > Cladistia > Polypteriformes > Polypteridae > Erpetoichthys > Erpetoichthys calabaricus. The sequence continues at coordinate 134,080,546 of NC_041396.2, read as the reverse complement.
ATGAATGAATCTAATATACAAGTTTCACTTTTTGAATGGAATTACTGAAATAGATCAACTTTGTCATGATATTCTAATTTTATGACCAGCACCTGTATATATAGATATTTTTTTACATCTTCTTGCCTCAGTTTCTCAGACACATAGAATTTTGTTTTCTGCAGTGCAGTTGCCAATATCTTTTGCCACTTCAACGACTTTATTTTTAAAAACAGCTTCATATTTACTTCTGATTGAATGCTCCATCATAGATAAGGGATACTCTTTTGATAAAGGTGTATGAGGGTGTGAGATACAAAAAACACAAAACAGTGCAAACGTTGCTTCGGAATAATTCTGGTATTACAGTGTGGTTACATGGCACAATACATAGAAAAAAAAGATAGTGTGCTCTGTGGTTACTCTCTCAGGTGGGCGTTAGCATATCATAATCTGTTGGACCAATAGCATGAGTTTTCCACATTTGACTTATACAATACCAAAAATTATATGGTAAAATCAAGCCCCGACTTTTCCGTGGGAGAACTTAAACGCAAGTATATACGGTATTCTATCAGACAGTTGTGGCGAGCGCCCTCTTCTACGAGGTGGTGTGCTGGGGAGGCAGCATTAAGAGGAAAGACGCCTCACGCCTGGACAAACTGGTGAGGAAGGCAGGCTCTATTGTTGGCATGGAGCTGGACAGTTTAACATCTGTTGCAGAGCGAAGGGCGCTCAACAGGCTCCTATCAATTATGGAAAATCCACTGCATCCACTAAATAGTATCATCTCCAGACAGAAGAGCAGCTTCAGCGACAAACTGCTGTCACTGTCCTGCTCCACTGACAGATTGAGGAGATCGTTCCTCCCCCAAACTATGTGACTCTTCAATTCCACCCGGGGGTGTAAACGTTAACATTTAACATTATACAAAGTTATTGTCTGTTTTTCACCTGCATTATTATCATTCTTTAATTTAATATTATTTATTGTATCATTATGCTGCTGCTGGAGAATGTGAATTTCCCATTGGGATTAATAAAGTATCTATCTATCTGTCTATCTATCTCAATCTATTTCTTTTTGGTATAAATTGTTTTTTTTTGTGTGTAAGAGTTTGTAACTACTTTTTTCTTTTTGTTTTTTTTTCCTACATTTTTGTTGGTAAAGGAAGAAGAGAACGGATTTTATTTTTGTGAATGTTGTTATTATTTTTGCTGTCTGTGTGTGTCATTAGGACTGGTTTTATTTAATGACATCCCATTAGTTCTATCCATCTATTTTTATTTGTGAATTTCATTTTGTGTTTTTGTTTGAAGCACCTGTAAATAAAGAACATTTATTTTTCTTTGCTTCTATAAATTTGTTTCTGTATGTCTCTGCTCTCATCATTGATATGTTCGGTCCATGAACTACAAGATCCCAAAGTGCAGCATGGTGCCAATTCCCACTACACAGGGTCTCTCAATCAGATGGTACATTCTCTTCCAAAGTAAAAAAGTAAAATATTAAAAACAGTATAAAACATTCATCACCCTAAAAATACTTCTCTGATATTACAATCAATAATGGACACTTTTACAAAACCTGAAAAGACACAGTCAACCTAAGGAAAACATTATTCATTTTTGCAAAAGGCTTTAGGGTGTGCTTAGGAGAAGACATTGTTTTTTGTTGACTCTTATATATTCATCACTTGGAAAACGTGTAAATGGACATAAACCTGAGAGAAAAGAGTATTTCTGTACAGTATCAAAGTACTGAATGTGGAACATCTCTTGAGAATTAATCTACACTATATCCTGCTGAGAGAGTGCAATTACCAGCTGCTAGATGATGGTGCAAATTATGATTGATTATGCATTATAGCATACATTTCTTGCTGCCAAACAAGTTTCTTTCCCTCAAACAGCAGGAATTACTCTTTACATTTTGTCAGAATTAAACCTCAGGGATGAAGTCTTTGCATTTTGGCAGCCATGTAATCCTTAGATATTCTAACACAAGTTTTGACATAAGGTGACTTGGCTCGTCTGTCATTAATGAATGCCTATGGGAGAAATGCCTGTGCGGCATCATGATACATTCAAGTTGGTTCTGGTTCACCATCATTAAACTAATCAGTCTGTAGATTGACAGCAGTGTGAATGAAATGTAAATCATTTCAAGTATAGCAGGTACACCATAGCCTTTTAGAAAAAAACAACTGTCACTAAATCTTACACTAAAGATTACCTCTGTAGGTAAGAAATTTGTAATTTCCTTAGTAAATGTTCATTTTTTATTAGCACTTTGAACAGCATGAAAATTATGAAGTATTTATTTCTTATGCTATAATGTATGTTACAGAATGAATGGATGCTGGAATAGTGCCATTCAAGCATAACAAGAAAATCTGTTAACCATGATCAGTGAAAATGAAGCTAGGAAAGGTTATAAATGAGGAAAACTCATTGCTTCATTAGTTTGTAAATAAGATTCATGCCACACCTCCATGTTAAATATAAATGGTAATGGAATTAGGTTTTGCTTGAATTATTTATTAAAAGGATCACATTCACAGACTTTGCTTACTTGGGTGGTGAAGGAATTCTACTTTTATTTTTGGGATATGTCTTTTAAAACCAGAGAGTAAGAAAAGCAAGAAACTATTTTCTTGAGCTGTACGTAACTGCCAAAAGTTTTATTTTACAATATCTACCATATTATTAACACTAGAATTACCAAAGCCTACGAAAAAACTTGTAATCCCGTCCCACCTTAAATCCGTTCACACCTCTCCATCAGTGTCTTTTGTGTTGTAAATGTGTCCATCAGCACAAACAGCATCCCATCCCACAGCGACGCAGTTCAATTCGCAATTGGGGAAAAAAAAATGCGGTCACTGATTACAACCGCATGAAGGTATACAAATTAATATAATGTTGCATTAATGCAACAATATTTTCCGAAATGTACTATACAGGTCATAAAATGAATTATTCCCAATTTCATATATACCTTTGTCTATCTTTTTTGTCAGTGTGGCTTTGACATCATGGACCAGAAGGTGCATACTAATTCACTGTGAGCAGGAACACTCAAGAATAAAACTGAATAAAAAAAAAATTCACATCCACAATCATTCTCAGTCACGCATACTACTCACACCCATGTCCACAGTTTTCCCAATCCCAGTCTCGTTCACGCACAAGATCTGACACTGTTTTCAAATAAAGAGGTGGTATAACAAAACAAGCATGAATGTGAGTGAGAGAATAAAACTGAAAAAAAAACCCTCTAACTTTGACAAGTACTATAAATTTACACCGGTTGTTACAGACGCAAATCAAATGTATATTTTTATTGCATAATATTAACGATAAGAGCAGCTCACTACTCAAAATGGTAAATGTGGGAAGCAGCCAGTATCAAACCAGCGACCTCTAGAATGGGAGTCAGCACTTCTTGCCACTGCATCATGCAAGTTGTCATATGAACAGTCTACCATAACCTGCTTTCTTTTTATATATATATATATATATATATATATATATACATAGATTGTTGTAGACACAGAACACACATGAAATGTATGTATTCCAAATGGTGATGTATTATTTACTCCAAGCACTTCACTCCAAGACAAGCACTGGGCACTGAGTACCTTCTTTGCGAATTGAACTGTGGCAGTGGGCGGGGAGGATGGGATAGCAGGTGCTTGCTGTTTGTGCTGATTGACACATTTACAACAGAGTTGCTGACAGAGAGGTGTGAATGGATATAAGGTGGGCTGGGATTATGAGTTTTTCGTAGACTTTAATAATTCTAGTGTTAAACAGACACTTGCTGCCTCCCACTTTTAATGGAGTAACTTTTGTTACTGATGATTTAAACCCAATCTTAAGCCCCTATATGGATGCCCACAGGGCAGTATGAGAGTTGTGGTGCCTGTGGTAATGTGCCTAGCCAGACATTAGCAAAGCAAAGGGAAAATAACCTTTTCAGTATCTTTAAAGTAAAGCAAAGTCAAGGAAAGGTAAACAGAAAAAATACAGAAAGGCACTTACATTTTTGTTCAGCAGTAGTGAATACAAGGAGATGACTTTGCTAACATTTAATGCTGCTTCAGTGGGGTGAGGCAGCAAGGCACTGGCAGCTTGGCAAATGTTGCTTTATGGAGGCCTAAATACCTTCACATGCTGTCCAGATTCAATGTTGGAATAAGAAAAAGTTGTGGAGCATTTTGTTTAGTTTACCACAGAAAGTAAACGGGATTCTGAAGTTTAACCTTATAAGAGATTTAGGAAGCAAGATATTAACTTATTTTTAGTATGGAGCTTGAGGGTGCTCTAGCCGCCTTGTGGGTGCTTGCATGTCCACATAAGGCTGCAGTGAATGTAATAGAGGCCTTGCACAGGCATGACGTTGTCATGCAGCATAGCTGTGTCATCAGCGACTGGCTGGGAGAGATGGTGTGCAACGTGATAGGTCAGCAAAAACACCTCAGAGTATTAAAGGCACTTCCTTCTTGCAAGGATTGTCTTTTTGACTGAGTCATACTACATCAGGCATAATGGCTTGTGCATATTTTTGTATTTATTTTATTTGTATTACATATATCTCCTAGATGTAGTTCTTGTTTGGTGGAGGTATTATATAATTTAGGTTTTGTTACACTTTTTGTCTGTACAGTTATTTTTATTTTCCTTTGTAATTTTTTTTATGGAACATACTTTCTTGAGACTGTGTTATTGTGGAGTACCTTCCTGCCAGCATTTTCATTGACAAAGTCTTCCATTTATTTGTGTAAATTAATTTATTTTTTCTCTTTGTTTTTCTTTTGGGACTTGCCATGCTCTCAATTCAATATTTTTGGGAAAGTGATTGTTTATGTGCTTTGTATGTCATCTGTGGTGTGGACTGTGTAAAAAAAAAACCCACATGGCACTGTTTGATGTGCACCTGTAAATAAAAAAAACACTTTTATTTTTCAAACCCAACATTTTTACATCTGTAGCTTTCTGCCTTACATCTCTCATTATGATCCTGATCAGTTCTAAACTTCAAGACACCCAGTGTGCAGTCTTGTGCCCTCATTCCAACTACATGGGCTGTCACAGTCCCATAGGGCTGTCCTATTGGGTTCTGTGGGGGCTGAGATGGGGAAAAGTTGAAATATAAATGCCTTTTTCCAGGGTGGTTCTACCAAGCTCAGAAGTGCTACCTAGAGACAATGATATGGGCACCAGAAGTAGTCTCATGTTGGGTTTTAAAGGGAGGCATTCCATATTACCCTGGAAGTTGGAGTTAGGGGAGGAGAAGGAGAATAATTATTTGAACCTAGGAATGTATGTGTGTAGTTGTGTCTGGGGCTCAGTGGTACCCCCTATAGGTCGCAGGCTTCACATACAGCAGTCAAGACAGATAACAAAAAACAATAGATACGTTCTTCCATTTGCACATTTTCACTTATACCAAACTGTTTCCAGCTCCACAAAAAATGTATATATGCACTTGTGTACACAGCAAAAATAAAGATAAAGATATTGTGAGGAACATCCTGTGCTAGTTTGGCACATGTTGCTTATGTTTATCAGTATTGTAGCTACTGGTAAGTAAGGCAGGAAAAAGCATGGGTCAAACACATACCAAAAGAAATCTCTCAGTCCAAAAAAGGTTTGTTTTAAAAATGTTTAGTGAAAATTCAAAGCAAACAGTCTACACAAGACTTGAGAAAAGTTGTTACACATGTAGAATAAAAGGCAAAAAAAAAGGAAAAATGCTTCTTCTTGTTAAACTTCAATTGTTTCTATACTTAAGGATGAGTTATTTCTCTATGTTTTACTTAACATTCAGTACATTCTGAATGTACAGCTCTGCACATAGAACTGAACACGTTAAGGCTTGGTCTGAAATCATGTGCCTTCCAAGCCTTACGCACGGCAAGGCAGGTCACTAACTGAGACTAATCTGTAATCAGACAGACAAGAAATAGTTAGAATATGCCATCAATCAATAAATGTGCAAATAAATAAAAGTACTGTGAAATGTGAGCATAAATAAATAAATGTATCATGAAATAAGAGCCTAAATAAATAAATTTGTCCTGAAATGAGAGCATAAATAAATAAATGTGTCACGAAATACCGTATGTTTTTTGTTGCTTATTTATTTATTTCATTTTGTCTGTAACAATCCTCCAAACCATCATGAAATACAACTTGAAATAAAACTGTCACTTTCACTCGTCAAAGTTGAGAGGGTAGGCTCTAACACACACTTTAGTTATTGATTTGTTGAGTGCTACCTTCAGCCTAGAGTAATCGAACTATGAGCCATATGATTCTCAAGGTAAACAAGGCGCATGCTTAAAGTTGTGATTGTGAGTGTCCATGGCAAATATGACTGCTAGAAAAAGTTGTTCAGAGTTGCTACGTGAAGTGGCAGTTTTAATTCAGGAAACTCTAACCTCTTCATCCCCTCAGGAATCAGCACATGAGGTTTCAGCTGTAAATGCGCCACCTGATAGCCGAAGAGCTACCCCCACTTTGACGACTACTCACTCTACTCCTGTTCAAGATATACTACAGTAATCCCTCGCTACTTCGCGGTTCACTTTCACGGATTCACGACTTTGCGGGTTTTTAAATACAAGTGATTGCCCGCCTATCGCGGAAGTTATGTTCCAGACACATCAGCAACAGGAGAAAATCCGCGATATAGAAAGACCATATAAATAAACATTTTTATAGTTTAAGCCTTAAAATACCCATCCCACATGCTTTAAACACATGTAAACTTATAAAACACACTTTGTTAACACATATGATATGTGGATGTCGGGCTAAGGATATGAGTAACATCTCACTATTATAAAACATTTTAACTTCACGCAAGACAAGACAGTGTGACAGGAAAATTGGTGATGTACAGGCTTTTAAATTATTGACACACAGAGCGACAAGCAGCACAAAGCCAGCACAAAGTCCACTTCTGCTTAGCGTTCATTCAGCTCCCCACCCCCTTGACAATGCGAAGTGGCAGGAGCGTACTGCGCTTCCGGGGAGGGGGGGTTTGAGCGAACATGCGTTCATCCCTCACACACCCCCACTCCTCCTCCTCCTCCTTCCGAACGCGCAGAGCGACATGCAGGCATTTTGGCAGAAGCAGCACAAAGTCCATTTCTGCTCTGCTCAGAGTTCAGCTGCCCCTCTTCACAAAGCGAGTGCAGACACATTGACGTCTGATCGCTGCGTGCAGTGTGCAGTGTTGGTCTGCGGTGTTTAAGAATGCAGAAAGTGTTTAAGAGCATAGGAAGTGTTTATAAGAGCGTGGGAAAGGTTAACAAGAGAGTGAGAAAGGTTTATAAGAGTGTGGGAAGGGTTTATAAAGCCTTAAAATATGTATAAATAATAAAATAAATATAGGTCGCTACTTCGTGGATTTTCACCTATCACGGGGGGCTCTGGAACGTAACCCCCGCGATAGGTGAGGGATTACTGTACTCTATTTTAGGTGGCTGTGCTAATAGCGTTGTAAATTTGCTATAGCTATTTGTCTGCAAAATACAAACCTGCCTACAAGTAAAACAGAAAGACCTGATGGTAGCCACATCACAAATGAAATATCAGTTGCTGAATACTGAAGAGCTATTAAATCTAACAGACATATTTTGTGAATGTCGCACAATAGTTGGGTTGAGCAAACATTTTATAATCATACTCGCCTCTTTACATTAACTTTGTTACAATGAGTATCATTGAACAGTGGCTATCTTAAAAAGCAGTTTTCACCTACTGTCAAGTGATTTTGGTAGACTGAGAATGCAAAAATCAATTTTATATAAAGGATGTGGAGGAAACAAAACAGGTTTATGTACATTTTTAGGATAATAAACTATAATATGAACAGTTGTTTTTCTTCCCCCTTAACGGTTTGTTAGTTATACACATATATTGTTGGAAATGTTTGTTTTAGTACATTCAGTAACCCACAGCAGAAACACTGTGGAAACAATTTTGAGTTAATTTTTCATGCTATAAAATAGCTTTCTGTTACTAATTTCTTATGTTGTTATGCATGTATTTTACTTGATTTCTCTATATGTGACTGTATTTCATTTTTTACTTTTTTCTTAATTATTTTTCTATGTTTATCAATATGTTCTATTTTCTTATGTCACATTGTCTATATTTTTCATGTAATTGTATTTTTAATTTTTTTTTCTTTGTAATTGGTAGTCAACTACATTTGCCTTTTTCTGCTTTTTCTACCACTTTTTATATATAAAAATTTGATTAATTTTCATTTCAGTTTGTATTCTTCATACAATTGGTTTCTGGGTTTTTTGTTGTTGTTGTTGTTTTACCTGTTTTTTTTTTCCTTTTTCGTAATTAAACAACACCTTTCTTTGTTTTTCACCACCCCCCATGATTACTGTTTAAAGTAGGTTTTAAACATTTATTTCTGCTTTCTCTCTCTCTCTCTCTTTCTTTCTAAGAACTGTGGCTCCTTGCAGTTTAGTGAGCATATTTTTTTATATAGTGGTTCCTGGTATCCTGATTCAGTTTTACCCTTCTCTTTGCATCCTTTGTCCATTTACATCTGTTTTTGTAAAAAAAATATAATTATTAAAATGTTGTTATTTGTAATATGTTGCTATTTCTAGTTTTCCTAAACAATCCTCAAAACACGGTGCCCACATTCCAGAAAGGATGATTCTCCTCTACATTTAACTGGGCTTTCAGTGTTGCAGTGAAAGAAATACAGTGATGAGCACGTTTATTGAACAGATTAAATTTTATCTTGTAAACAACTATATTGCTGCATGTCAAAAATTAAATGTGTTGCTTCTTTTAATTAACAGCAGAGGTAGTATGGCTATTTGCTCCATATGGGGGCTCAAACAACCCAAAGAGGCAATTTAGGTCTACCAGAAGGATTCCCTCTCCAAGCCTAGTACATCACATGATGTACACACATAATTTCTGTTGTCTAAGTGATCAGACTTCTACCAAAATACCAAGTGTATTTGTCAAAGTGAGCCTTGCTGCCTCTGGACTTGGAGAAAAGAGGATCTCCTTCACAGGTATGTAATATTATTAGACCACAAATAAGTAGCCCAGTTAACGTAATGTAAAGTATGGAAGTAGAGAAATAATTTAGGTTTTGCAGAATAATGTCAGCAGTGTGAAAAGATCATTAATGTGAAATTAATGGGTAAGTAAAATATGTGATACTAGCCAACCCACGGCGTAGCATACGCTGCATAATTATATATTGATGGGTGAACACTGCCTGAAAGACACAGTTGTCCAAATGGGGTGGGTTTGAGGATATGACTGTAATTGAATGAAAAGATGGAACTCTGGAGAGAGCAACATACAATTGTCCATGACTGAAAACTGGGTTTGGCAGATACAGGCATATCATTTTGAAAGTGTGTCCCTGTGCCTTATTAATTGTCATTGCAAAGGCCAATCTAACAGGAAACTGTCTGCGTGTAAATGTAAAAGGCAAATTTAAATCTGATGGGGTCAGGGATTCTCTCTCTCTTGCGCCTGTGTGTGTGTGTGTGTCTCTCTCTCTCTCTCTCTTTCTCTCGCGTGTGTGTGTGTGTGTCTCTCTCTCTCTCTCTCGCGCGTGCGCCTGTATGTATGTGTGTGTGTGTGTGTGTGTCTCTCTCGCGCGCCTGTGTGTGTGTCTCTCTCTCTCGTGCGCCTGTGTGTGTGTCGTGTCTCCCTCTCGCGCGCGCCTGTGTACTGTAAGTGAATGAAAAGATGGAACTCTGGAGAGAGCAACATACATGACTGAAAACTGGTTTTGGCAGATACAGGCATATCGTTTTGAAAGTGTGTCCCTGTGCCTTATTAATTGTCATTGCAAAGGCCAATCTAACAGGAAATTGTCTGCGTGTAAAAGTAAAAGGCAAATTTGATCTGATGGAGTCAGGGAAATCCGGGGAATATGGACAGTTTGTGAGGTAGGAGCTGTGATTGTTTTACACTCCAGTACATTGTGGTGAATGCTGAGAACAGTCAGTCTAGTGCCTTTACAGAGACTTCTTGCTGGCATGAGGTTTCTGAAAAGCATGACAACTGAACCAATTTTAAGTTTGACTTTATGTGGAAGCATGCCAGTGGGAGTAATGGCTGCCCGGAGGGTTATGGGAATAATGCCGCTGGATCGCCAATCGGCATCATTTATGGTCGGAACTACGACGGTATGTGATCTTCTTAGAACCTCCGACTTTCGTTCTTGATTAATGAAAACATTCTTGGCAAATGCTTTCGCTCTCGCGCAAATTGTTGGCTCTGTAGTGCGTGTGCCATGATTGGCTGCTTAGTGAATTGTTGGTGGGCGGGGCTCGGTCTTGTGTGCGTCTTGCTTGTCATGGACTTAGTGAATTATATATCGTGCTAGATAGAAGGCGCTGTCGTCCTCTTGAACTCTCTGACTTGACTCCAGACACCAGGTAAAAGTCCAATAATTATATTTATTCGGACAATACAGTGCACAAAGCACCTTCCTCTCCACAATACTCATATAATACACAAATAATCAATCAATACAATCCTCCACACTCCCAGACGCGTTGCCACCCTTCCACCCAGCTCAGCTCCACGTCTGGGATTTCCCATAGTCCTTTTATAGTCCTTGACCCGGAAGTGTTTCGCCCTTTCTGTCCACGTGACTAGGAACACTTCCGGGTCATATAAAAACTCTTCTTCTTCACCACAGAAGCACGTCATTCTTCCTGTCGCTATAACTACAACGTACTTCCGGGTTATAGGGCACATAATAATCTCTGGACCTTCCTGCAGCGTCCCCTGGAGGTTCCCCTGGTATCCAGCAGGGCTGTGATGAAAAACTTCACTGTCCATGATGCCCTGCTGGAACTCGGGGCACCACTATGTTGCATGAAGGGCTCCACCTGGCGGCCTGGGGGTATTGGCCGGGATAAAAGGCCGGCCATGTTCCACAATATATAGATGTAATTCAAACTGGAAAATCACTCTTCTTGCGTTCTTCCATTTCTCTGCACCTGGTTGCTGGACCTCTTTTTAGGTCTCAAGCATAAAATAAGTAGATGATGAAATACACCCATACTTGTTCATATTGCAAATTGTTACCCTGCCTGCACAAGGAATAACCAAGAAATGTTTGATTTTTTTGTTCAACTGTCATCAAATTGAGTGGCATCTTATACAGTTAACTTTGGAACCTTTGATATTTAGCCTATGTTATTGTTCTGCCTCGCAGAATAGCTGTTTTATGTTCAAATGAATATTAATATAACCTTATGAATATTCATGTACATAGTTGTAAGGAAGCGGAAATAGAATTAGAGGAAGTCAGTGGTTAGACAGCATGTTTCACGATTAGTCAGTGTTAGTCCCATCGAAGCAAAGCCTTTTCACTCTAACTTCATTAAATCAAATTAAAATTGAAACAAGGCGCTATCTCCTGACTCTTTTACTCTTTTGTGAAGTAGAGTTTGGCTGCTGTTTAGTTTCTGGTTCAAACACCAAAGACGAGAACAATATAATTATGTTATTTTGCTTGTTGCACAGGAAATGAAGCTGACCCAGAAGTCCTTAACAAAAAGCTAACCGAGGTCTTCCCCAAGGTAACAGATGCTGGAAGATTTGTGCTCCTAAAAATTGCAGGGACAACACGGTGCAGAAATTTGGAACTTATTCCCTGTCCAAATGAGGGATACACAGTACAGTATTTAAAAGCATCAGAGACAAGGATTGGACAAACAATAATTTATATTCGTCCTCGGCAAAGAAGTCTACCTGTTAATGCTGTAAGTTTAATTTTAACACTCTGGACCTCATGCAATTAAGAATTTGTGAAGCACTTTTTAAAATGAAAAAATTACAGATTCTCAACTTGGAAAACTTTTAGATAACTTGAAAATAATAAGTAAAGGACATCTTTCTGTATGTTGTGTATATACTTTAATATGATCAATTAGGAACTTTCACATTTTTAAAATTCAGATACATCGAAAGCTTGTATATTTGGACCCTATCTCTTTGGACACTGGGATTTTATCTGTGTATCACAAAATTACAAGATTGTGCTTTTTTTTTTTCAGGATGTTAATTCTCAAAATGCACCTGGACCCATGGTTTCATGTATAACATGTCAACAAGCATTCCCCTTCATCCTCATTAAAGACCACAGGCATAATTGTAAAGGGTATGTCAGCTCATTCTCAATTTTATATACATTGCTTCCATGTATTAACCTATAACTGTAAACAGTTGTTTGAAACTAGATTAATGTTCATGATGTAAAATTTGCTATTTAGGAGTTCTGATCAGGTGTGTACAGGCAGTGATGAGCCAGTGGTAGCAGAGTCAACCATTCCCAACTATGACCTACACAGCAGATACACAGCAACTGAAGTCAGACCATCTTCCTCAGAAAGTACTGCAAACAGTGCAGAACCTTACCCTGACATTACTGGAGATGATTTGAAGGAGAAAATGGGTTAGTTTCATGAATACGGGAACTAATAACTGCAGATGTTCTTGGGTTGAGTTTTACAAAAGTTTTTGTCTTAGGATGCATTATATAAAAATTTATGCAAAGAATGACATATGCTGTTTATTTTTCCACAGATTGGAAAAATCTAAGTGATCCACAGCAAGCAGCAAAGGATTTTAAAATGGCTTTGCTAAAAGATAATGAACATGAAAGACCACTTGTTCTGAAAATGGATATAACTGTTAGCGAGGAAGATCGTGAAAAATCTCTTCTTTACTTTTATAAAAGAAAGCAAAATTGGGCCTCCCCAGTTACCTGTACCTTGGAAGGTAATCAGTACATTGTACATTGAACACATTTTAGAGAACATCTTGTTTTTTTCTATCCTATTGTGTTAGTGATAACATTGATGAAATTAATGTAGGAGACGCAGCTGTTGTGGTGTGGTCCAACACTTTTTTAGCACACTGCTGGGAAAGGTTCAGTTTGGTTTCAATATGAATATTGGTGAGTGTGACACATTTTTTCCTCTATTTCCTGGTTATTTGTTTCATCTAATGTGGGTGATTTTAAACTGCTGTGCTTGTTCTTTATCAGGAAATGTAGCACGGACATTATTGTTTGAAGGAGAACCTGTTGAGAGCAGTTTTTTTGAAGCAGCTGGAAGAATATTGGGGCACTCTTTCTTGCAGGATGGGCCTTGTCTGGTTGGACTGAGGCCTGCTATCATACATGTATTACTTGGAGGTCAACCAGAGTTGGCAACTGTGGTAACTGAAGATTGTGCAGACCTGGACTACAGAGCCACAATACAACTAGTATGTGCCAACTTTTTTTTTTGCATTTACTCAAAAAGCATTAATAAATTAAGTTTGTTTTCTTTTTCTGTTAATTTGAATAACTGAATGTTACATTATATCACCAATAACCATTCCCTGTGTTTTTTGTTTTTTTTAATCTAGCTGCAAGGAGATACAGCACTTACGGCAGACCAGGATGATAAAATATAACACCTTGGCTACACAATAAAATGTTGCTACATGCTGTAAGTTTAAAAACATATGTAAGGTTGAAATCATGCTTTAAGTTGATGTATATGTTACATAGCCAGTTTGTGATTCATAGCAACACTACTTTTACTTATAAAAGTGAAAAAATAATGCCATTTTCTGCTCTCTAGTGAGTGTTAGCTCAGCAGACTCATTATTATAAATTTATTATTATGCTCCCTTGAGTGACCCATCACTTTTCCTCTCCCACCCTCAATCCACTTTTTAATGTTGCATAAAATGTACAATTGATTTCATACGTTTTATTAAAGTTGCTTTTGCAGGTTGTAAGAAGGACCACACAGCAGGTAAAATAGTTGAGACATGGCCTTAAGGAAAGTATGCTTTGGCCCCTGCTAACAAATAGGGCAGATGTTGTTCCCCAGGGCAAAAGACATGGACTACACACCAGAGGTAACCCATCTTTAAGTTGTAGTTTTTGCACCATTTATAACTTCTTTCAGGTAGCAGTTTTTGAGGATGATTTAAATCTTTCAAAATAGGCATATTAACTGGGTCTGGCAACAAGCGAATTACTCAACTTGGCAGTTTGTGATTTTTATTTGTGTGCATATTCTCTTTAAAGATGATTCTAGAGAGAATTAACTGGCTGGCAGATGCTTGTAGCGATGACGATGATGAAGAGTTCTGTGTGGAAACCAAGTGCCGGGTTGCAGGTTTCTTGAGAATGTTCATTGAAAATGGTATGTTTATATATTTTGTTCTGTGTCAAGGAAGGCACTAACTCCTGATAAAAATCATCTCTTACACTTCACATATTTTGCAGCATCATCAAGAGAGTTGGCTGAACTCCTTAAATTCTGGGTGGGATAGGAGATCCTGCCAAAGGAGCTTAATGTTGAGTTATCAACTGGTACCTGTATAACATCAGCCGCATGTTTAGAAAAACTGAGGATACCAGCACACTTCCAGAACTACTCAGACTTTGCGACCTCACTTAAAGCATCAATTAGCAGGGTTTATTCTGGTTTTGGCCTTGTCTGATCATTGAAATGTTACTTATCCACACATTTGTTATTGATGTTGATTTGTGTTTCATTTACAGGACAGTTGTATAACTTTCGAACAGTTAGCTGTACTATGCAATTCCTTGTGAAGCTACTGAAGCTTACAATTAGGATAAAATATTCTTTGGACACCGTCTTTTCTCAGTGTCTTTATTTTTCACAAATCAGTCTTTGTTCTCTTGCTATGACAATATACATGCTTGGTAACAGATAATTCAGTTGCATGAAATAAGGACAATACATTGGAGGGGGGGATGTTAAAAAAAAAAAAAAAAGTAAAAAACTTGTCACCCTAATCAGTTGAATATGCTTCTAATAAGTTGCACAGTTTCTACATAATTGGCCACGGCATCATCACAGCTGTCTGCTGGAGCAGGCAATGAGGCAGCAAAACGGGGCAGTTGAATCTCTGGCACAGACACACTGCTATGGTGGCTATGAGGTCCAACCCAGTCAACTCCATAATTGATGTCAACCTGAAAATATAGAACACTGATGTTAAATACAGTAAGTATTTGTATTAATATTTTTTCCACAAGTATAAACACCCAACTGGTTACTCATTGTTTTTATTCTGAAGTTTGTTGAAAACTGATCATGACAATAACTCCTGGTTATAGTTGTCCCCAGAAATGGGAACAATATCAAATTTCATTCCCCCCGTAGAATCCAGATTCTTTTGTTAGATTCCATGAATGTGTTATTGTACACAAAATTTCAGTATAATGCAAACTACAATCAGTACCTCTGTGGGGTCATCTAGATCTTGTGCCATGTGTCCCATCCACAGCTGTAAAGGAGTTTAGTTTCCTTCACTTCACAGGCCGTGGTGGTTCCAGGCATTCCGGAAGGACTTAAGATTCCTTTGTATTAATGGAAGGAAATTCCAGTGCAGTGAGAACAAATGAAGCTCACTGTCTGGCTCAAGAAGTTCCTGTCTTTCCAGTGTGAAAAATATGGAGTTGAAAAGGTCAAGTACATGCTCATACACATCTATCCACATCCTCTCAATTCTGTTGGGTGAAAAAAAAAATTGTTGAGATATTCTGAATTAAAGTCAAAACTTATGAAATTTAGACCACTTAAGCAGAGAGGCACTCTCTGTAATATCTTGTGGAGTACTGTTATTGGATAAAATGAGACACTTAAGATGTAGAAGTCAGTCTCTCATTTTTAGGCATATAGATTTGGAACAAGAACTCCAGTTCTTTAACTCTGGCCAGCTGCAACTGTTGAAGACCTTTGGATTATTCAAGCTATCCTTATAGCACAATGACAATATCATTCAGAATATCCAAAATTACATATATACCTTTGGTTATGTACGCTTCTTCCTGTGATGTGTGAATTCCTATTGACTCCTTTTCTTTGATCCATGAGTTCTGCTACACCAACATTTTCTCCACCCTTGTCTGAACTCTAGATGGTAAGCCAAAATCTTCCACAGCAGAAAGAAAACTATTCAGGACTGTGTTAGCGCGGTTATTGGCTGACACAGTTAGGGATACAAGAAGCTGACTAAAACCATCTATTCCCCCATGGACCACAAACCTCCACCTGCACAAGGAAAACATTTTCACGATAAACACTAGCAGATTCAGCAGACTGATATGTGCACTAAGCATGATAAAAGCAATATATGATGACCTGAAATCAACTAGAGTAACTGCATGTTGACTATAAATTTGGATTCATTACAGCATATCACTATACTTAAGCCTATTGATAACTGATTTAGAAAACTGGAAGGTTAATATTTCCCTATTTGAAGTTTATTTATGACCGCTGCAGCTTACCTGATCAACTTCTGGTTGCCATCTATGTGCTACAGACAATTAGGTCCAGGAACAGAATACAGTTTAGGGATATTTTTTACAAAAAATAAAACTATGATCATAGTGATTTCTTAAGTGTGTATTCCCTTTCTGGCTATTACTTATGGCATGGTTTTCAACTTGGTTTTTCATGTTTTGACAATCGAAATTGAATTCTGTTAAGTGTGAAAGTCTTTTTTTTCCTATGGAACAAGCTTATACCAAAGCCGAAGTAAGATGTGGTTACACACTCAAGGGGCCTCATGTATAACGGCGTGTGTAGAATTCACACTAAAATATGGCATGCAAACAAAATTGTAACTCTGCATGTACAAAAAAAATCCAGATGCATAAAACTTTGTGTACACCAAGTTCCATGCACATCTCCTTTAAAAATCCAAATGAACATTAAATTTAACACAAGTGCACACACCTACACCCCCAACCAGACTCCTCCCAGAATTTCACATACTTGAATATGCAAATCAATATAAATTGCCTCTTCCATTCAGTATTTTGTTAAAAGACAATGGAAAAAGCACATGGAAAAAGAACTTCAGTGAATGTGGATAACAAGCGGATAATACCTTCCCATACAGCTGGCACAGCACGACTAATTGATGATTGTGAAATACCCAATAGTTCAGCAAGTTCACGTGGAAAAGCTCCTGTGGCTAAAAACCCAAGCATGGACAGAACTTGAAAAAGAGCAGGTAGAGCACAATTCCTCAAAGTCTGTCTTTATAAAGCCAGCGCCAGTTCAGCACAAAGGTGCAAGAGGATAGTTCTTAAAAGCCAGTCATCATCACCCATAAATGCGCACAATCTTTTAATTCTTCCATTTGCAAAGTCTTCTAACAATGCTAAAGCAGCTATGGTAGTTCGGCCAAAGAATCTTGCATACGCAAGGTATGACTGCTGTGAAAATGTGCATATATTTACTCCAAGTTTAGTTTTTATACATCTCGAAGTGTCCTTGGAAATGGGTGTATGCAGCATTTTTATGTGTACACACTGTTTATACATGAGGCCCAAGGTATACTATACACCTCAAGTCCAGCTGCCAGGAAGGAAAAGAGAAATACAGAAGAAGTTGGATTCATTGCACCCAAGTCAATAAGCCACAACCAGTGTTGCTAGTACTGCTGCTGAAGAGAGAGGGAATGGACACTGTACACGGTGCTGGTCAACCCATTAGGTGACATAAGCGAGTCCAGTAAATGCATGTACAGTGATCCCTCGCTATATCGCGCTTCGCCTTTCGCGGCTTCACTCCATCGCGGATTTTATATGTAAGCATATTTAAATATATATCGCGGATTTTTCGCTGCTACGCGGGTTTCTGCGGACAATGGGTCTTTTAATTTCTGGTACATGCTTTCTCAGTTGGTTTGCCCAGTTGATTTCATATAAGGGACGCTATTGGCAGATGGCTGAGAAGCTACCCAGCTTACTTTTCTCTTTCTCTCTCTTGCGCTTTCTCTGATTCTGACGTAGGGGGTGTGAGCAGGGGGGCTGTTCACACACCTAGACGATACGGACGCTCGTCTAAAATAGCTGAAAGATTATCTTCACGTTACTATCTTTTGTGCAGCTGCTTAGTGAAGCGACATGCTGCACAGTGCTTCGCATACTTAAAAGCTCGAAGGGCACGTATTGATTTGTGCTTGAAAAACAAACTCTGTCTGTCTCTCTCTCTTTCTCTCTCTCTGCTCCTGACGGAGGGGGTGTGAGCTGCCGCCTTCAACAGCTTTGTGCCTCGGTGCTTCGCATACTTAAAATCCAAACAGCTCTATTGATTTGTTTGCTTTTTTTCTATCTCTGTGACATGATTTGCTCCTGACACACTCCTTTGAAGATGAAGATATGTTTGCATTCTTTTAATTGTGAGACGGAACTGTCATCTACGGTGGCTCTGAGGGGCAAAACACAAACACAAAATCAACAACAAACCAAATGAAAAAACAAAATAAAAAAAACACAAACACAAAATCAACAACAAACCAAATGAAAAAACAAAATAAAAAAAACACAATGAAATTAATTAATATATGAAAACATGAAGTCAACAATAAACAGTGAGGGCATAAACTTAGCAAATAGTGAGAGCATGAAATTAACAAAAAGTGAGAGCATGAAATTAACCAAAAGAAAGAGCGTGAAATGAACAAAAACGACAACATGAAATCAACATTAAGAGGCCGCAACATGAAATCAACAAAAAACTGAAAACGGAAGTGAACTTCACAACGGAAACAGCATTTTGAAAACGGAAATGTCCACACCGGAAATGAGATTTTCAGAACGAAATCTGTGCATGCTTAGTTGGAAGAGAAATCTGTGCAACGGACTAATCTTCAACTGATCACATTTAAAGGTGAAATGCAGAATATGCTGTATTTTTAAACGTATATATTATACTGTATACATGCAGTGTGGCGACTGCAAGGGTCTGTAAACGTTTATCTCCTGAGCATTCAACGTGTTAAGTGCGGGAAAGTCCGCTTCAGCAAAGGGTGTTCATGGTTGGTTGTAATAACTGCCCAGATTTCATACGAAACGACGAACATAATACTGGTTGTTCTTGTTAAATATATACCTTTCACAACTACAGTTTTTGTGACTTCCTGGTAATTAAAAAACGAAAACGTTTCTTTGGGAAACTGAACAAAACGTTTAACATCTTCACAAACTTTTAAAATAAAAATGTCAAACTTGAACTAGATAACTGCGGCTACTCCCTGTCGTGTCGGCTTCTTCTTACTCCTCGTGAAGTGTTAGGCTATTAATAGGATATTTTCTTATCATAAAAGTTTCGAGTGCGAAAACGCGCGTGGATTTCTTTCTCTTTATTTGGTTGTGGGTCCCATTTTGTGGGTCGAGTGTGCAAACACATGTGGTATTGCAAACACGGGGGGTATGGACGATGCGGTAGGTGGCTTTGGGTCCCCTACGAGGTCAGAGCACGAAGTGTCCGTTGTCATCCATCAACTGAAACAGAGAAGTCCTGCTATTGGGTTTACCATTCATTTTACTGTTTTGTTACAAATGCTTTACTTCTTCCTGTAACAAACATTCTCATTCTCCAAAGGCAGACAATGTTTTGTCCCTACTGTGGCAGTCAGCTGGGCACGGGCGCGGCGCCAGCATTTTGTTTCACCTGTGGGCGATCGCTTGCCTTTCTGCCGTCAGGTGACCAATCGTCCACGGCGCTGGGAGGACCACCAACAGGTAATATGTCTCTTGCATTTAAGTACGAGTATGTGTAATTTTTCGCTACAGTACTTTGTGCGCGCTAAAGCGAATAACCCTTTTGAAAATGTTTAGGACGTCAGCATCCTGAAAATTCTCCAACACTGACAGAGTTTTTTCGTTTCAAAGAAATAAAAAACAAAGAAAGATCCGTTAATTTTACCACTAAAAGAAAGTCTCAGAAGGATGCAGTAAGTTGTGTACAGGTACGTCTGAATATTTTAAATATTATACGCGTGAAATATATTTTTAAAAATCTGTTCAATTACCAATTAAAGGCATCATTATTTACGTGCGTTTTACTCATGTATTTTTTATAAAACATATGAATGAATGTATAAATTAACACAAATACGTTTTTTAAATTCTGATTGTAATTTCGCAGTTCTAATCTAGTTTATGCAAAACTACTTTCTTTTTATTTATTTTATCATGTTGTTTCATTATTTCTTTTTTCTGTACGTAGATTAATGTAGGAATTATGATGGAGTGTGGAGGAATGTTAAAAAAAGAAAGAGGCAGGACATTACCACTTCGAATTTCTTCAAGAATTTCCAAAAATGAACTTTTGCATGCCGCTGAGACAAAACTCTGCACATTCAACAATGATTTACCACCAGGCCCATATGTGCTTTTGTATGCTGATGGGAGTCTTGTTAATAAAATACCAGGATCTGCAAATAATTTTATACTGCAAGACTACAAAAATGAAATTGGCAAACAATTTAACAGAATAACATTCTTCATCTGCCCAGAGGCTGAATACAATAAATTAGGTAGGTTCAGAATCAATTAATATTTAAGTATTTGTGTATATTTAATTACAAATCACAGTTAATTTTTAAAAGTTAATTGTTCTGTAAATAGTAGTAAAAATAACTTATACAGTTTGATGGGTTGATCAATTCCTACTTATGCAAAACTTGTGACAACCTGTTTAAAAATGTAAAAAAATTGCATTTTTCATAGTTTTTTAAGGATGTATCTAAGTATGTTTATTACTTAAATGACTATCAAAAAAGAAAATAAATATAGTGGTTTTTAGTGATTTATTTGAAAATATATGCATGATGAATTTGAGCATCTTGTACATTATTATTGAGTATATATAATCAACTGTTTAGGATACAACTCTGCATTTTTAGTTGTTGGTTAACTTTTAATTATTTAACTAATATTTTTGCAGAAAATGACAGTAGTGATCCTGAAGAAGTGACTATTCATCCAAAACATAAAATAGAAGAGGACTTTCTCAATGATACCGTGGTACACAATTAATTAATTAATAGGTTTATTCATTTATAATCACCACAGCTAAACCTTTCATAGTGAAATGTACTGTAAGTAGCACTTAAAGTAAAACAGTTGTCATAATGTTTCACCCAAATGTTCTGTATAAACCGCTAACTAGCAAGTGTATTGTGTAGAAACTCAGTTGCTGTTTTTTTTGTAATTATATGGTTTTTTTTGTAATTCACTTCTATCTTTCAGCTTTTTGTCCACAGCTCCCCCAGGGAAAAAAATGAAAATCTAACTGCAAGGAGTAAAGATGTGGTAAATCTGAAATATTTATTCATGCTTATCTTGTGTTTACAGTTTAATATTTTTTTTCTTATCTTTGATTACTTTATACTAATACTTTGATATACTTTACTGATACATATACTATCTACCTTACTGCTTCATGGTGACACTAATAATATATTTTTGCAGCAATCTTGTTGTATTAAAGAGGAATTTAATAACCTTTTGCACTAAAGATAAAAAAAGTTGGAATTTAATTGTGTCTGTCCACACCAGGATTAGAGGGGATGGACTAGATTGGGATTAGATTGTATTTCATTCATTGCTGGTTAGAGATCTGGTGTTCAAATAAAAGAAGTCTTTGTGATTAATTTGGATAATTTTGAGAAAGGCCTGGAGTTTTCAAGAAAGATGGTTTTCATCCTGACTAGAGAGGATCTTTTAATTTATCTCAAAATATGACAGCAAAACTACCTGGCTGACTGATCAGAGTTCAAACCAGGACACTTCTTCTTATCATCACAGACAGTTGTCTATCCCACTTGTATGTGGGATGCTATGGAGCATTTTTAAATTAGCTACTTTAGCAAAATCTAAATGAATTAATACTCAGATTATAAACAGCATAATTAGACCAAAAGTTATAAAGAGATTCTCCACTAGGAGTGACTGCATTAGTAACAATTTCAGTTAAAACAAAAAAATATAACAGTAGTTTAAAACCATGTTTGCAGTTTAAGATGCTGGTTGATACAAATTCTCACTGACTGAATAGTTGTTTTTCATCTCCTCTGTTGTTAACTGGCCATAGTTCAACAATTAATCAAGGAACAGATAGTGCTGAGCTCTGTTTATGTTAATAAGTTCCAAACCACTTTTGTGTTTTTATGTACTCATTTTATTATTAGAAAAATTGTAATTGTATTTTACCTGGAAACTTGACACAGAGCTCAGTGTCTGCACTTAGTTAAAAGTGCTGTACACAAATGAAAATGTAATTCAGTTCAAATACAGTATAAGTAAATTACTGTAACTCTGTGCCTGCTGTGTTTGTTACTTTAAGCTGTTTGATTTTCAGTTTCTGTTTTAATAGATGTCTTTGATTAATCCTGTATCAAATGAAAAGCAAAATATGGCAAGCACATCATCAAAGGAAGTTTCCACAAGCTGCACTAGTGTTAGTACGGGTGCACATTGCTACAGGTATTATCAACAATGCTACCTATATAATTTCCATTGAATATGTTGCTGAACAAAGTGTTTTATAGTATCTCAGTTGTTAGCATGAATACCACTTAAAGTACATTGCAAACCAGGCAATTTACAATTAATAATGTCTTTAATGCATACCTTAGGACACAAATCATCTTCAAATGTAACATTCAAATTGGAGGATACTCTTACAAATGTAATATATATGTAAATAATCATGTATTCATGTTGATTCTAGATGAAAACAGGCCGTTCAGCTCAACAAAGCTCGCAAAGTAAAAACACATCAAGTTGAGTTTTGAAAGTCTCTATAAAGTCCCACTGTTTACCACACTACTTGGTCACTTATTCCAAGTGTCTGTGATTCTCTTTGTAAAGAAAAACTTCCTAATGTTTGTGTGAAATTTACCCTTAACAAGTTTCCAACTGTGTCCCTGTGTTCTTGATAAACTCATTTTAAAGTTACCGTCTTGATCCACTGGACTAATTCCCTTCATAATTCTAAACACTTCAATCAGGTCTCCTCTTAAACTTCTTTTGTTTAAACTGTAAAGGCTCAGCTCTTTTAATCTTTCCTCATAACTCACCCCCTGTAGCCCTGGAATCAGCCTAGTCACTCTTCTCTGGACATTTTCTAGTGCTGCTATGTCCTTTTTTTGAATGTTATTAGTTTATGTAATAGTGTTGTACATTAGCCAGATTGTTACTTATGGGCAAAGTAATAATAAATGTAATTTATTTAAAATTTCTTACAATATAAAAATACAATAAGATAGGAAGAACAACACAGTAAACAGATTTCATGGGGGGGATGGTCCTGCTTGTCTATAGGCAAAACTTTGAAATTCATCACTTTTACTATTGATCCATATATTTCAATATGTAATGGCTTTCTTATTTTTTCCAAGAACATATACAGAGGTTTATGCTCCAATTCTAGTTGAAAGTGACACTAGTAGCTCATCAGAAGATGAATTTGCTCACAATGTTGATTGGTAAGTTTCTGTGGTAACACTTTCTCTTCCAGTCTGAATAAATGTAGTTAATATGGTAATTATTGTTATTTAATAATGATTTAATATCTGTTTCATTTATATCATGTGCTCTTTAGAACAACTCATGGTTATCTTTTGAATTAATGTGTGTGTTTTATAGTCTGTCAGCAATGAGTAAAATCTTGTTATATACCCTATAGATAGTGTGACTGTTGCTTTTTTGACATAATTGTTCCTCAGTAGTTGACTTATACTGGTTATTTGTAAAAAGTAAATTTTCTTTCTCCTATTTTTATTTTTACATACAGTTTTAATGACAAAATAGTTAGTGTGGAAGACATCCTGGAAAATTTAGCCACGCAGATTAAGTCTGAAAAAGTCTCACGGTTCAATATAAACAGAGCTGACATTTGGGATGGAGCTCTACGTGGTTTTAAGCGTTCATCCTTTGATCCAGCACACACCATTTTAGTGAAATTCAGTGATAATACTGGCTACATGGAGAGTGGCATTGACACAGGAGGACCCAAATGAGAATTTTTAGAACTCCTAATGCAACATGTTAAAAACAGAACACTATTTGAAGGAAGGGAAACTGAAAAATACTTGACCTGTGACAGTGTTGGTGAGTATTATGAGCTGTCACATCCTGTAGTGGACTGACATCTTGTACGTGTATGATTTCTTGTCATTTGCCCAGTGTAGCCATTATATAATGTGCATTAACTATGGCTGAAATAAGTTAATTTAAGCAATGGATAGTTGAATGGATATGGTGACTGGTTTGGCACTTTGTTTTTGTTTTAGCATTTGATAATGATGAATATTTCATCATTGGGCGAATGATCGCTGTCTCCATGGTTCATGGTGGTCCTGGGCCACAGTTCATTTCGAAAAACTTGTTCAACTATATTTTATGTGAAGGTATCTTTTCCCCTGATACAAAAGATGTTTGTGATCCAGAAATACAGATGATGCTACAAAAGGTATGATATGACTTCATATGCATTTAAGTTTTAAAGACTTAAATGCACAGTAATGCAGTAATATTACACAGTAATGCTTTTTCCACAGAATGTTTTAGTGTTTTTTGAAAATTGTATACTTCATTAATTAGGATTGTTTATGAGAAAACTAAACAGATATTTATTTCACTGTGCTAACATTGTTTGTTTTGTTCTGTCAGTGTCTATACATGTTTCATACAAATATATAAGTACATATTATTTGTAATGTATTTTGATTTTAATACAATAAATCAAAGTGTTATGTAATACATGAGACCCCTTTTAATTTGAAATGCTCCGTGTATATGTAACTGATGTGTTCCATTAGGCTACCATACTTAGATGTGCGTCTCCTAGACCGCAAGGTAGTTAATGCAGTGGGGTAATCCAGGGAATAAATAGGATCTCCTTTGCATCCCTGTTGTCATCAGTGTAATTGAAGATAGATATTGTAATAGTATTGTACTGTTTTAAATGTTTTAGGACCATGGACATATCAAATATTTGATGTCCTTTGGTAGTGGCTATTACTAAATTACTTTTATAATGCCTCCAGTTTCTACAAAGTATTTAGATTTTAAAAAAAACATTTGTGTACAGATAATGTATATAAAGAACCATACATAATATGTGTAAAAACATAAACAACTAAACAAACAAAATATGCTTCTATAAATCTGAGTGTTAAATTAATTTAAAAAGTTGGTTTAACACCCCTTGGGTTCCTTTTTGGGCAAATGCTATTGTTTGCAAAGTTCTGAATCAATATTCTTTTCATATTTTAAAAATGCATTATTTTGTTTGTGACTGAATGCTACTAATGTTACATTTTATTATAACTTTGAAATGAATTAGATCAAGTCATCGTCCTCAGTGGAATGTCTTAGGAGTACAGTGGAGGTACAGTATTCCCTCGCTACTTCGCGGTTCACTTTTCGCGGATTCACGACTTCGCGGGTTTTTAAATACAAGTGATTGCCCGCCTATCGCGGAAGTTATGTTCCAGACCCATCAGCAACAGGAGAAAATCCGCGATATAGAAAGACCATATAAATAAACATTTTTATAGTTTAAGCCTTAAAATACCCATCCCACATGCTTCAAACACATGTAAACTTATAAAACACACTTTGTTAACACATATGATATGTGGATGTCGGGCTAAGGATATGAGTAACATCTCACTATTATAAAACATTTTAACTTCACGCAAGACAAGACAGTGAGACAGGAAAATAGGTGATGTACACCTAAAAGCCTGATTGTACAGGCTTTTAAATTATTGACACGCAGAGCGACAAGCAGCACAAAGCCAGCACAAAGTCCACTTCTCCTTAGCGTTCATTCAGCTCCCCACCCCCTTGACAATGCGAAGTGGCAGGAGCGTGCGACTCTGGGGGTGCGGTGTTTGAGCGAACGTACGTTCAGCCCTCACACACCCCCATTCCTCCTCCTCCTTCCGAACGCACAGAGCGACAAGCAGGCATTTTGGCAGAAGCAGCACAAAGTCCATTTCTGCTCTGCTGAGAGTTCAGCTGCCCCCCCTTCACAAAGCGAGTGCAGACACATTGACGTCTGATCGCTGCGTGCAGTGTGCAGTGTTGGTCTGAGGTGTTTAAGAATGTAGAAAGTGTTTAAGAGCATAGGAAGTGTTTATAAGAGCGTGGGAAAGGTTAACAAGAGAGTGAGAAAGGTTTATAAGAGTGTGGGGAAGGGTTTATAAAGCCTTAAAATATGTATAAATAATAAAATAAATATAGGTCGCTACTTCGCGGATTTTCACCTATCGCGGGGGGCTCTGGAACGTAACCCCCGCGATAGATGAGGGATTACTGTATATGCTACAATGCTTATGATAGTGGGATGTCTTTGCCATGTTATCAGGGAGCTTTCTGATAAAGACAAAATTGTGGAAGATTATCTGAAGTGGTATTTTTTCACCAGAAATGCTGCTTGTATTCAAAGGTATGTTGTAATAAATGCTTTATTTATAAATACTAAAAGTTACCAAGATGAGGAAGTAGCATTTACATTAAACTAGAAGTGAACAAATGACACACTAGAGGGATTATGCCTCTTGACCAACATGGAAGTGTCTCAGAATTCCCCAGGAGGAGTTGGCAAAAGATATTGAAGATTCAATGACATTTGTCCAGCTGAGCATGTTGCCACCATGATTTTCATCAGAATAAATGTAATGAAAGTGAAATTAAATAGTAACTAATAGCTAATCCAAATTTTCATGTATTGCTGAGGAATGTGACACATACAATATACCATATCACTTTAGTCATATATAAACTAGCAGCAGCAAAGAATATAGGGTAATGGTGAATATATCATGTCATTCTCTAACCTGGTTAATTCAGACGAGGGTTACAGAAGGACTTAAGCCTATCCCAGCTAGAATAGGACAATAAGCAGGAACAAACTGCTGACAGGGCGCCAATCCATTGCTGGGCAATCTTACACACACACACATACATCAAACACACACTACAGCCAATTTAGTGTCACCAATTACCTAACCTATTTGTCTTTGGACAGTGGGAAGAAACCAGAGCACCACCCAGAGGAATCCCACTCAGAGATGAGGAGAGCATGCAAACTCCATCCAGGGAGGACCCAGGACACAAACCTAGGTCTCCTTCCTACGAGTGTGCCAGCTCTTCCACTGCCCCAACATGTCACCCTTAAATGGTGACTATTTCTTAGTCATTTGTATAGTGCTGGCATTCTTTTGAAGAAATAAAAATCAGTACTACTAACATATTAATTTGCACTATAATGTATTATTTCTGAACATAGGAAATGTAAAGAAAAAAAATAGTAAACCCTGTTTTAGCAGCAAACATAGCAAAGCTAGAGGGAAGTCCAAATGCTTGTTTTGTCATCCGTGTGTGTGTGTGTGTGTGCTAGAAAGACTTGTTGTTTACATTGCAGCAGTGTATTTACATTGTAGATCTGTATGTTCATAGCAATTACTTCTGTTGACATGTCAAAGATTTTGGAAACAATATCTCATTATGAGTGTTCCTCAGAAATGTACAAATCAGCAAATGGCAAATGTGACACATTATAATTTCTGTGAGAAATGCACTAAAACCAAGAAATGTTAGCGTCTGTACTCCTGTGGTTCTAGCAAACAGTGCTGCAGATCTTATTGAAACATATCCTCAGAAGTTGACATCACAACAATTTTCACAACATACAGGTGTGTGTTGATGGTCATATTAGTATGCGGTCCATGTTTTTGGGCAACTTTTTTATGCTTCACCGAGTTCACAATGTGACATGCTTAACATTCTCAAACCTGCCTAATCCCATTCATATTAGGGAGGAGTGGGTTGATGATTTATCTTGCATTGTGTTCAGGATTTAATAAATATTTTTTTATGTGAACTATATCTTTGGTCTTCTGGTATCACCCTGTTTGTCCAGGTTACATATGGCAAATGTATCATGTCGTCAGGGCCTCTGCATTCCCTAAGCTGCTAAGCTATCCATAACATTTTATATAGTCATAACAGTATATAAAGTAAGGCTGACAGACACTGACCACCTTTCTTAACATGATGTACATCACAGTAATGAAATATCCTCTCTGGAATATGTCCTTCCTTGGGCATTAAAGGTGGTTTTACATTTCCTGGTCTATATTGTCAACTCATTCTCTCGGTAAATGCATTTTATTTATTGTTTTCTAATGACACTCACCTTGTAATATTCACAGTATGAAATAAATGCTGTATATAAAAATAATAACCTAATCTTATTTGTATATGTTATTTGCATGTTCAAAGAAGGACTAACCACACTAAATGTTCTTGAAGCAATGAAACAAAATCCATCAGGATTCATGAAATACTTCTGTTTTTCTGAGAAAAAAATAACTTCTGAAATTATAGAGAATCTTTTTAAAGCTGAGTTTAGCCAGCCTGGTAGCAACAGAAGACAAGAGGAAGTGAGGACAGCTGCATACTGGGCAGACTACTTGTTAGATATTGAAGGTCTGAATTCAAGTATTGGAGAAAATATTTGTTTAGTATACTTCATGAAATATGTAAAATTATGTATATAGTACATGTAGATTTTCACCTTACACAATTTATGAAAAAAATGACACTGAATGTAAGCGCAGCAGGAGACACACAAGCTTCTGTCCACAGGATGAGAGTTTGTATTTTGTGTGTCCACAAGTTTAGAATACAAATCGGCGTTCACATAATTTATTTCTGATAAACACACAACTAAGATAAACAAATAAAGCAATTTCTGCTTTTTTAACTTTTACACTTCATAGGCCCTTTTAGCTGGCTAGCAATTTATGCATTTACTGTATTAATTAATGAATTTATGCCTGTTAAATTAAACTAAAGTTGTCACATCTCTTAACCAACAAAGAAATAAGGGTGTGGATCTATTAGGGTGGTTCCAATTTATTATTAATGTTTAAAGATTGCTTTTACTGTGTGTTTTGGATTGATTAGATGTTATTGTAATATTGTTCTTGTTTACAAAGCTTTATATACAGTACAATATGACACCTAAACATACGTTTGGGCTGCTATGCCACGTGATCAGGAATGGGACCAGCAAGAATAAATTATACAACACAACAAAGCTGCTGACATTGGGGTTGCA
The DNA here is from genome assembly GCF_900747795.2 of Erpetoichthys calabaricus. NCBI lineage: Eukaryota > Metazoa > Chordata > Cladistia > Polypteriformes > Polypteridae > Erpetoichthys > Erpetoichthys calabaricus. The sequence continues at coordinate 134,051,558 of NC_041396.2, read as the reverse complement.
CAGTATAGTGTTACTGAATCTGAAGATATTAATCCAGATATTAAGGAAAGAGAAAAGAAAAACAGTTTGGTCAAAACATATGCATATAAAAATAGTTATGATTATTTGTACAATTCATCTTTGTGCATTTAGTAACAAAATTAAATGTGATGCACATCATGCATTATGCTATGCACAAAATGTATAATACTGGTTGAAACTGCTTGAAGTAATAACATCAAATGATAACAGTGCTACAGATTCATTCCAGGTTTCATACATCACAAAGTTTTAAACTTTGATAACACATTCTGATAAAATGATTACATATTTAAGAGGCACAAACATTTTCTATGAATTGTTTTGTTGTAAGAATTATCTGAATGCTGTTTAGAGATATCTTATCATCTCAATGTGTTAAATAGTGTGGGTGATCAATATGTAACAATTAGTGTGGGCCAGTACTTTGTTCAATGAAGTGGTGCTAATATGTTAAATAAGTTTGGACTTAATGAAAAAGAGGGCAATGTGAATGAGTTACTTAATATGTGAAACAATTGATATTAACATGTTCTTATATTTTCTTAGGTAAAACATCATTTGCTGAACCATCTTTGGAAGATATCCTCATGTTCTCAACCGGTGTTTCCTCAATCCCACCAATCGGCTTCCATCCAAAGCCAACAGTTAATTTCTTGCATAATGAGTCGCCATATTCCATTGCTCAAACATGCACCAATTCTTTAAGCATCCCCATACATAAAACATATGATAAATTCAAGTACCATATGAATTTTGGTATTCTAAACTCACCTGGATTTGGGCAACACTAAATTCTGATATAATTAATCATCATATATTTTTACCAGCCCTGAACTTGCTCTTTCATTACATTTTCCACAAAAATTATATTATTAGCTATGTCAGTTATTATTTTTTGAAAGTTTTTGGCTGATTTTACATTTAAAGTTGCTTCAGTTCATTTTTCACGTAATTTCATTTTGGTCAGTTGTGCACAGTTACATTTTGTTTGCAATTATGTTATTAATAATGTTCATTTTTCAAAGAAAGGAAGTTGCTAAGCTTTGTGTTTATACATATTTTGTGTAAATAGAAATTTTACAATGTAATACTTCTAATAGCTTTTTTTTTATATTTCATATTATGTAATGTTTTAAACCATACTTTTGAAATGGTTTGACTTGAACCTTGTTAATGTTGCTTCAATGAGATGTACCATTGAAGTGCTCTTGTTGTTATTAAACAAAAATTTGTAAACTTAATGTTCATTTTCAAATAAAATATTATGATGGTTGACTTCAATTTCCAGTTCAATTATAATTATTTTGGTAATCAACTTTTGAACAGAAACAGTCTATCCTGTTTAACCTTTCCTGACACTTAATAAAGTTCAAGAAGAAAAAACATTTAATTGTTTAACTACTGTCAACCTTTAATTGTACATCAGTAAGAAAAAGAAAACACAATATTTCAGTACATCTTACACTATTCAAACTGCCAAGGTACTTATAGTTTACAATCCTGTTTAAGGATTTTATTACATTATTTAACACCATTGTAGCTGAACCTCTCCAAAACAATGTATCCAATGCAAACTTGGACAATTGTACAGCCTCTGATCTGACTTTCTGGGGAGCAGATTCTAGGCTGTGGAACAGGGTAGACATGTAAAAGAGTCCCTGCTCAGAAACACGGGATTGCCTCAGGGACACTTTCTCTCTCCAGCCATTTGCTCTTTGTACAACAATGACTGCACCTCTACTGGCTTGACTGTAAAACTTGTAAGGTGTGATGATTATGTCATTCTATATGCCAGACTGCAGAAGGCCACAAGGAGCCATGAGAAAATATTAAATCTTTTGGGTAGCAGGGAGGATAGTATACCTAAAAGCAGAACGATACAAACATGTCACGTCATTTTAAACTATAAACCATTGTTATATTTGCATTCTTTCCTGATTAGTCAAAACCGGTGATATGCCTGTTGTTGCCCCCCCAGCCTTCTACTGCTTTCCACCAGCTTTTACTTTACTTAATAAAGACCTATAGAGAAAAAAGTGAAAATGAAATTCTACAAGTTATATTAGTTTTTATCGTGTTTATTGTATATTGTAAACTATATTGTCACTATTGGTGCATCTACTGTTGAAAGATTAAATAATGTTTATCACTGATGTCTTTTTACTGTTATATTTGTAGCTGGAACACAGACAAATTCATAGCAACTACATTTCATGGTTGTGAAGATTAATTCAGTTCAATTAGTGTTTCAATTTGCAGGTCCTGAGGTGGTTTCTGGTACATGCTTGATGGTGCTGAAGAATAACTAATTTAAATTATGCAAGATCAAAAAAAATGCACTCAGGAAAGAGAATACCCAAAATATATTTATTTAAATATAAAGTGTTACTATATTAGCTAAAATAAGTGAGAAGTAATAGAACTTTACTTTGCGACATACACAAGAAAAAACACACCAAATTGATACATACTACAAAATATTCAGATATTACAAATTTCTTTTAGCCTCAAAAATAATTCTACAGCAGATTTCCATGTGGGTGGAGTTTGTAAATTGTACTGCTGCTTTATGAGATCTAAATATTCCTGTATGGTTTCATCTCCACAATTGCAAATTTCCTTGCATTGTGTTGCCAGTTGATGAAGCTTCTCTTCTGAAACAACGTATCCAAAGTTTCTTGATTGGAATCTAGACAAATAAGTAATATGTTTAAAAGAAAAAAAAACTAATATATTCAGAAGTCTATACAATTAATTTGAGTACTGTGTAGTCAAAACTTGAGAACATTCTTAAAATGAATCATACAATTTTAAAATCTGTATCTCTACCCTTACAGACTTAGCTCTTTACTTTTACTGATGATTAAAAACAAAGAAAACTTAGTCCTGGCAAGATATTTTTTTTATATTTTCTAATTATTCTAAATGGAATCAAAACTATTGCTTTACATAAAGCCATTTATTCATACCTATGTGGTAGGCTAAAAATCTCATTGGGAATTCCAGAAGGACAAACTGACATCCTCGAGGGTCTAATTCTATGTTGGTTCCAGAGGTCTTTAAATTCATTCAAATCCTTTTGCATCAATTCAAGAAAAGCAAAGCGCAGCAAACATTTATGCTGATGGCTACCATTGAAATTGTCAGAATCTTTCAGATCCACCAGGACTTCCATCCAGAACTGTGACCTGAATGAAATAAAATGCAAGAGCTACTTAAATATAGCTTTGGATGCATTTTTTAAATTGCGTTCTATAAATGGTTTTGTTTACTGGTGTAATTAAACTTTCAGTGAAGGGCAATCAGTAAAATATATCACTGAAAAGGTTATGGACTGGAAAACTGCACGCAGTTACACATTTAAAATAAAGTAAGTATCTGATGTAGGGGCAAGCTGTTTTTAAACATTATTTATAAACATTTTGCAGTTATTGATTAAGTAAGTTACGACTACACTTACTATACCAAAATATATACATAAATATTCTTACCGTTGCTTTCTGAAATGTGCCCACCAGGATTCTATTCTCTGATTCATTACAGAAGTGCCATAAACATGGCTAGCTGCACCAGCGAAGTGGTCATTTCCTTGAGAGCGCAACGTGCACTGCATTGCTGCTATCAAGGTGTTTTCTGTTCCACAATCCGTCCTCAGTCTCATTGGTACAATCCCAAATTTTGCTACACAAAGCACATAATTTGTTGCAATTACTGCTGGGTTATTATTCGTTGGTCCGCATGAAAGCCATAAAATCTTTCTTGAAAAGCCATCGATGCACCCGCTTACCGCTATGCCATAAGGCTTTAATTTATCATATCCATCTACATGCCAAACGTAGTTTGGACCCAGTGAGTGGTACACTCTTCGAACAAATCTCCTTGTCCTCCTAGCTGAAGTTGCAGACGGATTCATTTCAGACAACAAATTCATGACATCACGTCGCCTCACGCACAGTTTATATTTCTGCAGTAACACTTGATGCATCATTCTATATCCAAGAAGCTGACTCGGCCCTTGTATCTCGATCTCCATGGCCAAACGCACTTGACTTATATTGGAGTAATTCCTACGTTTTGATAATCCCAGTTCTTTCAGGCGCATTTTCAAACTTCTTAAACACATACTTATTCCATGATAAATTTTCAAAAAATCTAGAATGACCTCATATTTATATCCTGCGTAGAAGTGCTGCGTAATCCAATCGGTGACCAAAAGTGTGTGTTCATTCCCACTGACTAAAATAAAAATAAATTACATTTACGGCTTATGCGTCAGTTTGTCACTTACCATATTTTGTATGATCATGTCATGCTCATTGCAGGGTAAGAGAAAACAGCAAGAAAAAATTTACATATACTTAAACGCAAGAGACATATTACCTGTTGGTGGTCATCCCAGCGCCGCGGACGATTGGTCACCTGACGGCAGAAAGGCAAGCGATCGCCCACAGGTGGAACAAAATGCTGGCGCCGCGCCCGTGCCCAGCTAGTAAAATATATCACTGAAAAGGTTATGGACTGGAAAACTGCACGCAGTTACACATTTAAAATAAAGTAAGTATCTGATGTAGGGGCAAGCTGTTTTTAAACATTATTTATAAACATTTTGCAGTTATTGATTAAGTAAGTTACGACTACACTTACTATACCAAAATATATACATAAATATTCTTACCGTTGCTTTCTGAAATGTGCCCACCAGGATTCTATTCTCTGATTCATTACAGAAGTGCCATAAACATGGCTAGCTGCACCAGCGAAGTGGTCATTTCCTTGAGAGCGCAACGTGCACTGCATTGCTGCTATCAAGGTGTTTTCTGTTCCACAATCCGTCCTCAGTCTCATTGGTACAATCCCAAATTTTGCTACACAAAGCACATAATTTGTTGTAATTACTGCTGGGTTATTATTCATTGGTCCGCATGAAAGCCATAAAATCTTTCTTGAAAAGCCATCGATGCACCCGCTTACCGCTATGCCATAAGGCTTTAATTTATCATATCCATCTACATGCCAAACGTAGTTTGGACCCAGTGAGTGGTACACTCTTCGAACAAATCTCCTTGTCCTCCTAGCTGAAGTTGCAGACGGATTCATTTCAGACAACAAATTCATGACATCACGTCGCCTCACGCACAGTTTATATTTCTGCAGTAACACTTGATGCATCATTCTATATCCAAGAAGCTGACTCGGCCCTTGTATCTCGATCTCCATGGCCAAACGCACTTGACTTATATTGGAGTAATTCCTACGTTTTGATAATCCCAGTTCTTTCAGGCGCATTTTCAAACTTCTTAAACACATACTTATTCCATGATAAATTTTCAAAAAATCTAGAATGACCTCATATTTATATCCTGCGTAGAAGTACTGCGTAATCCAATCGGTGACCAAAAGTGTGTGTTCATTCCCACTGACTAAAATAAAAATAAATTACATTTACGGCTTATGCGTCAGTTTGTCACTTACCATATTTTGTATGATCATGTCATGCTCATTGCAGGGTAAGAGAAAACAGCAAGAAAAAATTTACATATACTTAAACGCAAGAGACATATTACCTGTTGGTGGTCCTCCCAGCGCCGCGGACGATTGGTCACCTGACGGCAGAAAGGCAAGCGATCGCCCACAGGTGGAACAAAATGCTGGCGCCGCGCCCGTGCCCAGCTGACTGCCACAGTAGGGACAAAACATTGTCTGCCTTTGGAGAATGAGAATGTTTGTTACAGGAAGAGGTAAAGCATTTGTAACAAAACAGTAAAATGAATGGTAAACCCAATAGCAGAACTTCTCTGTTTCAGTTGATGGATGACAACGGACACTTCGTGCTCTGACCTCGTAGGGGACCCAAAGCCACCTACCGCATCGTCCATACCCCCCGTGTTTGCAATACCACATGTGTTTGCACACTCGACCCACAAAATGGGACCCACAACCAAATAAAGAGAAAGAAATCCATGCGCGTTTTCGCACTCGAAACTTTTATGATAAGAAAATATCCTATTAATAGCCTAACACTTCGCGAGGAGTAAGAAGAAGCCGACACGACAGGGAGTAGCCTCAGTTATCTAGTTCAAGTTTGACATTTTTATTTTAAAAGTTTGTGAAGATGTTACACGTTTTGTTCAGTTTCCCAAAGAAACGTTTTCGTTTTTTAATTACCAGGAAGTCACAAAAACAGTAGTTGTGAAAGGTATATATTTAACAAGAACAACCAGTATTATGTTCGTCGTTTCGTATGAAATCTGGGCAGTTATTACAACCAACCATGAACACCCTTCGCTGAAGCGGACTTTCCCGCACTTAACACGTTGAATGCTCAGGAGATAAACGTTTACAGACCAGTGCAGTCGCCACACTGCATGTATACAGTATAATATATACGTTTAAAAATACAGCATATTCTGCATTTCACCTTTAAATGTGATCAGTTGAAGATTAGTCCGTTGCACAGATTTCTCTTCCAACTAAGCATGCACAGATTTCGTTCTGAAAATCTCATTTCCGGTGTGGACATTTCCGTTTTCAAAATGCTGTTTCCGTTGTGAAGTTCACTTCCGTTTTCAGTTTTTGTTGATTTCATGTTGCGGCCTCTTAATGTTGATTTCATGTTGTCGTTTTTGTTCATTTCACGCTCTTTCTTTTGGTTAATTTCACGCTCTCACTATTTGCTAAGTTTATGCCCTCACTGTTTATTGTTGACTTCATGTTTTCATATATTAATTAATTTCATTGTGTTTTTTTTATTTTGTTTTTTCATTTGGTTTGTTGTTGATTTTGTGTTTGTGTTTTGCCCCTCAGAGCCACCGTAGTCATCTTTGTCTTGTCATGGAGCACAGTTTAAACTTTTGAAAAAGAGACAAATGTTTGTTTGCAGTGTTTGAATAACGTTCCTGTCTCTCTACAACCTCCTGTGTTTCTGCGCAAATCTGTGACCCAAGCATGACAATATAAAAATAACCATATAAACATATGGTTTCTACTTCGCGGATTTTCTTATTTCGCGGGTGGCTCTGGAACGCAACCCCCGCGATGGAGGAGGGATTACTGTATAACCAAGGGGGACCCAATTTGATTTATTATACCCTAAATTGCAAACATAAACCCCACCGTCCCAGGACATGCAGCTGCAGAATATCATTGATAAAACTACAACATAAAGGTGCAGTATTTACCTAAGGCACCTAAGGTATCAAAAAATGTTAGCACTAACACTACACATAGTGTATAGTGTACATATAGTTCATGATATTATTTCTTTTCTATAAGGTGTGGTTTGCTGTACATGAGCCAAATATTGAAAATGTGTGTGCTGAAACTAATACACTATATAGTAAAACACATACACTATATACTGAAAAATATACATTATGTATTGAGATTTTGTCTCATGCACTTATTTTGATATACTTTAACTATACAGTGAAATGTGTACACTGTGTACTAAAAAATATACACTATCTTTTGTGTTAATAAATAGTCAGCAAATCTTATTGACTTTGGCAGTGTTTTCTTCTTGTGACTGTGTCAATACTGTAGGACAGACCGATATTTATCTGTTTTATTATAGCTAGAATGCAGGTCCTAGCTTAAAAGCCAGGACCAGATATTCATATTGCTAACTAAAAAGTCTCATTTTGCCTTGTGGAGCACCCAGAAATGCAGCCTTCTCGTCTTATCTTATAAGATGATCGATTCCAGAATATGTAACATCCAATGATGTCCTTCTGAGGTACAAGCTGGATACCTAAGTTCTAACAAAGGCCCATACCTAACGGATTGGCAACCTAGAGGGACATAACTTTGCACCAGTGATCACCCTATAAGTTGATGTAACCAAAACACAAATGACAAGACATCTATTCCTTCCTTAAAAACCCTTGTAAGACCCGAACTCATTGCTTCCCTTCATCAGCTCACTGCTTGACCTGGCCATAATTTCTGCTACACTGCAGAGACACCATTGTTTAAGGGTTGTAACTGAAGCCTTTTGAAGGATAAGTTCTTGCTGTTATCAGTTTCTCATCCAAAATCTGGCAAGAAAGTGGAGAGCAGCATCACACATATTCACAAATTAAAGCATTGAGAAAACACTGTGGGTAGGGGGTGGTATCCCTGTATAGACTAGCTGTGAGCAAATTAATGCCTCAGCTTAATATCTAAGTAAAGAACTTATCAATTTTGAACACATGAGTTGAAAGATCAGAAATCAAAGGTTATGGTGCAGCATTTTCCTATATGAAGGAAAAAGACCTATCTAAACCAAGAGACAGCATTTATAAGTTCAAACTAAGCTTTATTAATAATAAATTAATTATATTATTTTGTTTATTGCAACAAGCATGGCTGGGATATTTATGAATTTGAGTCTTAGGATACCTTTGAACCACAACTGAGAAAAAGAAAGTGTTAATATAGACTTTCGCTGATTTGTTCATAAATGGAACAGATCTCTTCATATTTCGGGGGGTATCAACTGGAAAATTACACAAAGTTCCCTTACTCAGCTTACATTTATCTTGCCGTCCCTTTGGGGGTGTTTTGTTGAGTATTTTAATTAATTACCAGCACTGCCAAAGGTAAAACTGATAATTAATTATCTGAGTTATCATACACCCCACTTTATTATACATGCAATGTATGTTGATATTTTATCTCATACACTGGCTTGACTGTAACACACCAGTAACAGCTAAAAAAAATCAAGAAAGTTGTGAATTTGTGTGTTTTATGCTATAAACTTCCTGCCGAGCAGCATCTAGGCATAAGCATTACTCTGACTCACACTATAGTGTAATGTTCTATGGAAAAATATCATAACACATATTATTCTCCTCATAACAATAAAAAATCTGTGTCTTGTGGAAATGTGTTAAGAGGTATTTTGCATATTCCATTAAACATAGATTTATATTCCATTGCTTTTTGTATTTCTAGTCTCAAAACTGCTTAATCCAACTCCTGACTGAAGGAGATGTGGAGGAGTGCATTTCAGTATGCTGTATATATGTTTTAATATATAAGCATTTAGAACATTTAATTCCTTGCATGGACTGCCTATATGTGCAGCCTGTTAAATTCATTGCTTTTTGTAATAAGTTAAAGTGAAACAAAATTCAATGTTTTATAACTTTTCTGTCAGGCTATGGCTATTGTGCAAAAAAAAAAAAAATAAAATAAATTGAAGCTTGAATTTACAACTTATGAAAAATACAAAAAGTAATGCTAGTGAATGATGTAAACAAATGAAAATCATTAACATATTGTACAACAACAACATCAATAATAATAATAATAGTAATCCATCCATTCATTTTCTAAACCTGCTTTATACTGAAGAAGGGCTGCGGGGAAGCTGGAACCTATCCCAGCAATGGTAACGACAGCACAAGGCAATTGGACATACAGTAAATACTCAAAATCTCCATTATTACGACTGATAACCTGTTTCAATTTAAAAGAATACAGTTTCCTGTAAAATTGTGTTTTGCATTAATCATCAACAAAAGCAAAAGTCAGTTACTAGGAAAAGTAGGTTTGATCTATGGCAGGAATATTTTACTCATGTGCAATTCCATGTAGCACTTTCAAAACTAAGCAGCTCCAGTGAACAACAGTAATAATACTAGACCTTGGTTAAAAATATATATATATATATATTGTGAGCTGCGGAGCTGATCGCACCCCCAGAGAATACAGACGCCCCTGGGAAAACCCCTAAAACACATTGACAGACTACCTTCATATTCCTCCTTTCCCTTCTGGCTGGCTCTGTCGCGTAATATGCCTCTCGCGCGGTGCTCCGCCTTCTTAAAAAGCCTGTACAGGCTTCTTTCAGTTTGTTAAAATGATTGCTTGCTTCTCCTTCTCTCACTCTCAGACATTCTCTGCTCCTGGCGGAACTGTCATCTCTGACTTGTCATGGAGCACGTTTAAACTTTTGAAAAGAGACAAATGTTTGTTTGCAGTGCTTTGAATAAAGTTCCTTTTTTTTCTACAATCTCCTGTGTCTCTGTGCAAATCTGTGACCCAAGCGTGACAATTTCCACTGACAGATTGAGGAGATCGTTCCTCCCCCAAACTATGCGACTCTTCAATTCCACCCAGGGGTGTAAACGTTAACATTTAACATTATACAAAGTTATTGTCTGTTTTTCACCTGCACTATTATCATTCTTTAATTTAATATTATTTATTGTATCATTATGCTGCTGCTGGAGAATGTGAATTTCCCATTGGGATTAATAAAGTATCTATCTATCTATCTAATATATATATATATACAGTATATATATATATATTCATCCATCCATTTTCCAACCCGCTGAATCCGAACACAGGGTCATGGGGGTCTGCTGGAGCCAATCCCAGCCAACACAGGGCACAAGGCAGGAACCAATCCCGGGCAGGGTGCCAACCCACCGCATATATATATATATATATATATATATATATATATATATATATCCATCCATCCATCCATTTTCCAACCCGCTGAATCCGAACACAGGGTCACGGGGGTCTGCTGGAGCCAATCCCAGCCAACACAGGGCACAAGGCAGAAACCAATCCCGGGCAGGGTGCCAACCCACCGCAGGACACACACAAACACACCCACACACCAAGCACACACTAGGGCCAATTTAGAATCACCAATCCACCTAGCCTGCATGTCTTTGGACTGTGGGAGGAAACCGGAGCGCCCGGAGGAAACCCACGCAGACATGGGGAGAACATGCAAACTCCACGCAGAAAGGGCCCGGGAAGCAAACCCGGGTCCCCAGGTCTCCCAACTGCGAGGCAGCAGCGCTACCCACTGCGCCACCGTGCCGCCCATATATATATTTTGCTGGAGCCAGTCCCAGCCAACACAGGGCACAAGGCAGGAACCAATCCCCGGCAGGGTGCCAACCCATCGCAGTGTATATATATATATATATATATATATATATATATATATATATATATATATATATATATAGTGTTTGCAAAAAAGTGCTTACTTAGTTACATCCAGTTAACCAATGCCACTGTAACTGAGGCCCTTTGTCTCAGGAAATTTCCAGACAAATCCAAATAACCCAGGTAGTTTTATGTAAAAAAATTAAGTTTAAACCCACATACCGGTGTATACTGCAGTGAATTTATACTTGTTGCATATGCAGGCTTGCTTTTTTACATGTAATTTTAAAACATAGCTGCCTGGGTAATTTTAGGGTATTGCTGTGGCAAAGAAACATTAAGCATTAGGGTACTGCAATGTTTATGTGGAACCTCAGACTGAAATACAGGATACGGAAACACATTTATACTTACTAGAGTTATTGTGTTTGTTTTTTAATGTTCATTACTGTGTATATGTTTACATATTTTACACATGTTGTTGCAGTTTTAAATCAATTACTAGAATGAAGATGAAGTGTGTGCAAGTAAAAATAGACCATAATATTAATTATCAAATGGAGGTCATTTATCAATAGTTACTGTAAGGTGAAGCATTATTTCTCAACATCATTTCCAAAGCATATTATAAAACAACCCATACAGAATATATACCCAGGTTTTCGAGTGACACACCTAAGCCTTCTTGCAGATTTCAGATGGGCAAAATAGCTGAATGTTGATTCCATGTAAAACTCATATCCTGTTTACCAGTCTTTTAACAATAAACACCTCCTTTCTTAACTTCCATCACCAGCATACAGGAAGACAGTTTTGCCACAGAAAGAATTGTGTAATGATGGGGCATGCTATGCATTTCTATAGAGGTTTACAATTAATAGGATGTAACAGTAATGAGGCTATTGGTAATTGAATGATAATCAACATTGCTAAGAGCCAATTATATCCTAATTTTGTTAAACAAAAGTCACTTATTAAAAGCGTCTAGAATCTAACTACAGATAGTATGTAACAGATAAATGTGGAGAGAGTGTCTAGTGTGGACGCTGGTGTCGAAAAACGATGGGAGACAAAAACATCAATTTAAATTAAAAGCAATTTCTTTATTCTTGGTGACTTTAAAGAGACTGCAGACCCCCAGCTCAGTGTCACTGCCTGGTCAGATCAGACAGCCTCCTGAAAGAAAAATTCTTTTCTTTTTATTAACTAGCCTATCCATTAGCCAAAGAGAAAAACACATGACAGTTCATTTTAAGGTCATATATAAATTGCTGTAAATTATGGTTACATCCTGATTATTACATGCACAAGTGCACAGAATTTCTTATCCAGATAAAGAGCTATTAGGGCGCTCATGTTCCTAAGAAATACGTTCTTATCAGCACACGCACACAAGACCACTTTAAAGCAGTTTCTTATAGTACATTAGTTATAAAGAAATTACATTCTTATAGTTTTAATATCTTCTTTAGATTTTGTTTGGTTAGATTAATAAATCCTTATTTATTAATCCATAAGGGACATGTTTCTCATGGTTTCAAGCAAGAATTCAGAAACTAAAACATTGATTTATAATATCACAGGGTGTTCTGTTAGTATCAAGAGATCAGCATTTTCTCATAAAAGAATGCAAGTTATCTAATAATCCTGTGCACAAGCTTAATTCTTTTCTACCTAAATGAAGAACATATAGAAGTAATAAATCATATAGCTCTCTGTAGAATGATTAATACAAAATACAGTCATTGGTATTGTGAGGTAAATACTTATAATCATTACAGTTAATAATGTTTTTTTTTCTTTCTCACTAGCCAAGTCAGGTCTGCTACACATGGACACCTACAATGACAGTTGACTTAAGTGTTGCATAAAAAGCCCAAAGGAGTTGCATATTTAAATTTTTATTTTTTTATGATACAACATATAATACAGTGCCTTATTTTCTCAGCTTAACATATTCAGTGTTTTTTATTACTCACGCCTAGGTTAATTTTAAAGTCTAATGAGTTAAAGTAGTTTCAAACATTAAAAAAGTATTAATGAATCAACATGAAAGGTATCCAAACTTTTGCACAAACTTAATTTCTCTTCATGTTTAAATTTCTTCAGTTCAAGAAATAAACAGTAACTGTGCATCAAAATGACATATTTAAGTTTCTGTCCTGCAAAGGTTATAAAAACTTATTTTCAGTCAGTCAGTAAAAAAATGCAATTGCACCTAGAATGATGAAACGTTTGCATAACTCCACTGATAATTATATAGTTTATGAGCACTTGGGAGAATCAGTTAAAAGGAAATTTAAAATGGTGTAATAAAGTCAGAAAAGAATGTCAGAAGTAATACAAAAGTGCTCAGTAAAAACTTCTTTCAGTGTTTTATTAAAAAGAAAATAGTCAAGTAGGAAGATGAAAATTGTGATTAAGAAGGGGTCAAATATAAGTAAAATTTATAGACAAGCAAAATGCATGTTTCTAATTGATATCTGCTAAAAGTTTGACCTGTGATAAAGTTGTAATCCTCCATGTACATGCAGGAAAATCTGATAAAACACTCTAATAATTTTTAGACTGCAGAGAGATACAGCAAGATTAAAAAAACCTAAAGTCTCCTTGAAAATAGTACTTCACTGTACTCTGTACACTTGTCAATATATGTAATAATAACTCATGCATTTTAAACAAACTATTACAGAAAATTAATAGAACAATAGTACTGCATAACATTTTTGTGCAAAGTTTCTATGTGCTATTATGGTACTACCAGACCTTCTCAGGCCTAAATTCATTTCTTGTTCATTTAGCTTTTGTGTTACTATTTAAACATTATTTTGAAAATTATGGTTGGATGGATGGTGTCAACTGTGGATGAAAAAAGCTCGGGAACCAGTTGTAATATTTGGGGTGTCAAGCCAGCCACAATTTCATTTAAATAAGTTGTAATGTCAACAAAAAAAGTCCTTCAAGACACAGAACAAAACAAGTTTGGGCTCCTCATACGTGATTACATGTTACAGATTCAGAGAGCTACATCTCCTCTGCTGTTTCCAGTCAAAAGAGAGTCTGGGCTCTACAGCTATATAAGTCTGCTCCCGGAAGGGGCTAGGTGTCACCACCTGGCGACAACTCTGTGCTGTGGAGAAAACAAGAGACATGGTTAGCAACAGTGCCCTCCAAAACCTGCATTTCCAGGGAAGTTAAATGGAACTAAATTTAAGAATTGTGATTAGACATGGGCAATGAAACTGCATTCATGCCATCAGGAGCGAGCAGTCCGATGAACTTCTGAGACATTTGCTTCTTGAAAAGTAAACTATATAAAATGATACAGTGAGAACGAAATATCTCATCCCAGGCCAGCAATGCCCCTGGCAATTTCATAAGATGGGAGGCGGAAACATTTTTCAAACTGGAGGACTGGAAGAGACGGGTTCAGGAGGTCGGGAATTGGAAATTATGTCATTTGGGATGTGATCATCAATCACTTCTTCTGCTGAGGAAGAGAAAAGGTGTTAGGCAAGAGCGCCAACACCTGGTGTGGAGTGCAGTTACCTTTAGATGAGCCTGAAGTTGTCTCCAAAGCACACATGTTTGACAATATGTAGACTGTGTTTCCTTTGCTGTCAGTAATTGTGTTTGAGTGAAACATAAAATAAAATATTTGCATTTTTTTCTCATATATTACTTTGACTGGTACCATAAGCATTGTTACATGTGTGTGCATTGGAGACAGTTAAAGGGCTCAGGTGATGGTAATGCTCCACTAATCCAGGGGGTGGACTGTGTGATAACACTTTCTCTTTTCTTCCCCCTACAGACCACAAGACCGACGGCTCTCCTCCAATGACATCACTTCTGGTGTCCACCTGTCTGGACAGGCCTCTTCCTGCCCAGCAACCATAAGAACAGAGGAACTACCATCTTCAATGGTCAGAGTAAGACTCTAAGAACACTTGTTTTGCATTTTAAACCTTTTCTTTTTTGATAATAGATGGGGTTGGCTGCAAGGTGCCCCAAAACACTTTCATTTGTCCTGTGTTTCTATTACAGCATTTAATTTAAAATAAAATCCCTTCTCTTACTGTATTTTAAAAAATTCAAACGCAGAAAAAGTTGCTTCAATTTCCATAATGTATTAATTCAAATCTATAATAAAATAAAACAATTAAAACTTATAAAAATTGTTGCCTAGATTTAGGAATGATTCAGAATTACTTTAAACAAATACATCTGCATGAATCAGAGTTTCATAGTGGAAAGTAAAATGTGTTTTTGATTAAGAATTTTTTTTATTTAATAACAACTATCCCTTTAAACTGCACTGCTTAAAGAAATTATAAAAACTGCATCACATTTAAATTATAATGGTAATATCAGAAAACTACATGATGCCACATTAATGTTATGATTTAATTTTGACATATTTCAAAACTGATGTACGTATCCTGAAGCACATTTGAGATATATCAAATATCAATTTCAAGATATTTCCAATGAACTTTAATGCAGAGTACTTCATCTTCATATTTCACTTTCTGTGAAACTGACCTTTCTTTTGAACACACTATCTTTTCTCAAAATGGATTGCAGATATTAGCCAGTGAAATATTTTAAGATAATGCATCTCCAAATCAAAATGAATAACAAATAACATGAAGCATATATCACTACATGAGATATAAAAATCTTAATTTGCATCTTTGATATCATGCAGTGCACTTAAAGGAATTAAAAACACAGGAGCCACAGGAATTTTCTATCTTTTTAAAGACCTAAAATAAACAGTAATTGTGTTTGTAAGACTGACTCGCATATACATTAATTTGGAGGTTTCTTCTAATATATTTCAAATGTTTGAACACACATATAAAGGTGCCTCATAAAGGACAACAGACAGGTACCTTTTTTGTGTTCAGGCATTTTTTTTTTAATAATTAGCAGTTCGGTATATGCAATTTCTTTATTTTTATTTTGATTCATTGTAATTATTTTCCCATTAAACTATAACAATGGTGTACAGACACACTCACTAGACCATCAGTCATCCTCTGGATACTCTGATAAAATGTGAAGTCGGAACTCAGTAATACCATCAACTGGGGCCTGGATTTTTACACCCCTGCGACACCACATAACTTGTTGCTTGGAAACACAGTTTAGACTGTAAGATGGCCTTATTTTAAGAGTCTTGTTTTAGTTATAGCAGATGAATTTAAGGATTCAAAACCTGTATGTGTGTTATTATTGCTGTTCCTTACCCTTTTATGCTTTCCCTTGTATTTTTCATTTTCCACTTCTCTATTACCGTTGTCCTGTTTTTGTTTTGTTTTATATTTGTAATTTCATCCCAGCCCCTTACTCTAAATTTCATCTATTTTCTTCAAGGTTGATGGCATATTGGCAATTACAACCATTAAGTGTTATGACCATTTCGACTTCAGTTACCTAATGTTAAGTCAGGAAAAACCAACCTTGCTGAAACATAAATATATTTTCCATTTTATAGTAGTTTTTCAATTATTATTTTTCATGTATTTTTGTTATGTCATTTAAAAAAAAAATACTGTTATGTATTGTCTATATGAGCCTGTAAGCTTTGTATATTCCTTGTGTTATGCGAGTGGATCCCCAAGAGTATTGGGTTTTAGTATTTTGGCATAAGTAGTTTGTTTTCTTGTTTTTTGTCTGTGCTCTAGTTTATTCATTTCTTATATTATTTTCTTCTTTGAGCCTTTATTTCTTTTTCTTTTTTTCTGTTTAGAGTGTTTTTTTATGTTCTTTTTATTTTGTCAAAGATATGATAAGGTAGAGACAGAAAAGAAACATGAAACAAAAGATCCAAAAATTGGTAATGTGGCAGTTTTAATCTTAGTTTCAAGATTCCCCATGAGTTATTGCATTTTAGCCTATTGTTGCATTGATATTTATAATTATAAGGATTACAAGAATAGATTAGATATAACCTGCTCTCCTTCTCACCCCCCTTTATCCCCCCCCCCCCCCACTTTGCCTCCCCACATGAGGCTAGATCCCACTTCGCGATGTCCCAGTCCTCTGACATACGAAGAGACAGAGCACGTACAAAACAAAACAAACCCCACCCTGCAGCGGCGTTAGAGAATTAAAACAGAGATATCTTTTGCAGCTAAATTCTTAATACTATCTGCTGAAAATATTATCATTAACAGTATTTAAGCTTGAAATAATCTTCAGCGCTTTTAAGTTAAGATATTAAGAAAAAAAAAAAAAAAAAAGAATCAACCCTGGGAATGATTTTAAAAACTAGCCAAGGATAAACCTGGTAATTCCTACTGTAACAGTATAATGGTAATAGTATAAATAGTAGAAAAAGCAATAAACCAAGGGTATGATGTTAAACAGTCTACTTTAAGGTATAGTAGAATAAAAAAAAAAGAAGAAAAAACGAATCCTACTTTAATTACTTCCACATTTTCACACTCACGTCTATAACTCTATAACTCTAATTAAAACAAACATATAAAGTCCAGATAAAGAAAAGGATGTATAATTATAATACCAGTCTCTTTAAACATGGATCCAGAGAGCAGATCATAGGTCCTTCCCATGCCTTGATAGAATACGGCTCCTTATTAACTTTCAAAAAAAAAGTGTCGGAAACAGCTTCTTTAGTTCCTTTTCAGCTTCTTCTTTGCTTAGGAAAATATAATATTGATCTTGAACTTCCACTTTCAGTTTGGCGGGATACAAGAGGCTGTATTTGATATCGGCTTTCTGTAGCAACTTTTTAATGTCAATGTAGGCTCTGCGTTTTGCAGATGTTGATGGTGAGAAGTCGGGGAAAATACGAATAAGATTATTTTCGAATATAATCTCTTGCTTGTGTCTGAGAAGTGCCATCACATCAAGCTTACATCGTAGTCGCTCGACGCGGACAATAAAAGACCTAGGTTTAAAGGTGCTTGGTCTGTTTGTACGATAAGCCGCTGCTATCTCAATGTCGAGTTTAAAGTCATCTCCAATTATTTTAGACAGTAATTCTACTGCAAATTTCACTGGGCTTGAGCTTGAGCTTTCTCGTTTCTCAGGTATACCCTCAATTCTTATATTATTTCTTCTGCACCCATCCTCCAGGGCTGCAAGTCTGTCTCCAAGTTTTTTGCATTCAGAATTCACAGCTGTGGCTTTTTCATCGGCGTTAGACGCCAGTTGTTCCGCTGTTTCAACTCAAGCCGTGAGTCCCTGCTTAACGTCTTCCAGCTGATCTGAAACGTCATTAATCTGGTCGGTAAGCATTTTCAGTTCGGATTTAGTTTCTTCAATGTGTTCCACTAATTTCTCCAACATGCCTTTAAAGTTCACGTCAAAACGTTTAAATAGACGCGTTTCCTTATCTTTGTTATCCTTCTTAAGCTCGTTCTTGAGCTTCTTAAGATCATTCTTGTTATCTTTCTTAAGCTCATTTATGGCCGTAACCATGGCAGTGGCCAGTGTAGCGATCATCTCTTTCAGTTCGGACAGTTCGCTTCGGCTTTCGTGCTCCGCGAGTGGAAATGCAGCTCCTGTTACAGCAGGTGCTGCAGGCTCGTGATGAGTAGATGGGAGCACATCCTGCAGGGCCTTTTCTAGTCTCGAATGATCCTCAGAAATCGGCGATCCATCGCAACCTGTATCACTTGCACCTTCGCTCCCATTTTCACTCTCGACTGGAGACGATACAATGGAGCGGGGTCCCAGGAAATCTGCGCATTCGTCTGCCTGTTCCAGGTCAGTCTCCGTGAGGCCAAACCTTGCACTCAAGCCGGAAGTCTGTCCAGACTTTGATGCAGCTTTATGTTTCTTTTCCGGTTCTTTCTGACTTTTCTTCTTGTTACTCATGCTTGTATATTGTAGTGGAAGTTCCTTGGTCGGGTTAAATACAGGATACCTCTAAATAATATGAAATACATGGGAAAATAAAGCCGCTGCTAGCGGAGCTCTGCTTCAGACGTCCATCTCCTATAAACGGACGAGACCAATTAAAACTAAAAAATGACATTAAAAACTCAGAATCAATGTCTCCATGATGGGACAGTTAACTTTGTGAGCTGGAATGTTAAAGGCCTGAATCACGAATTAAAGAGAAAGAAAGTATGCTCTCACCTAACAGGCTTAAACGCTAAAATAGTATTTTTACAGGAGACCCACTTACTAACCAAGGATCAGTTCAGACTACAAAAAGACTGGACTGGCGAAATGTTCCATTCTAGCTTTATAAAGAAAACTAGAGGGGTGGGAATTCTCATACATAGAACAGTTCCATTTGTAGCATCAGATGTAGTATCGGACCCTGAAGGGAGATATGTGATGGTCATGGGCAACTTATATAACAGTAAAATGATTTTGATAAATGTTTATGCACCCAATGTTGATGATAAGGAATTCATGCAAAATCTATTTGCATCCATTCCCAATGTGAACACTCATAAAATTATAATGGCTGGGGACTTGAATTGTGTTTTAAATCCACTCTTAGATAGGACTCCTGTGACAGGGGGGACGACATCTAATACTGCAAAGATAATTACACAGTTTTTAAATGATCACAACTTATCAGACCCCTGGAGGTTTCTTAACCCAAACTCAAGAACATATTCGTTCTACTCACCAGTGCATTATAGCTACTCAAGAATTGATTATTTTTTAATAGATAATAATTTCCTGCCTGCAATTAAATCATACAAATACGACACAATTGTTATCTCTGACCATGCCCCTCTAGTCTTGGAGCTAAAATCATTAAGCCCCTCACACTCACCTCGCAGATGGCGTCTTAACCCTCTTTTATTGGCAGACGAGAACTGCACAGAATTTATATCCAAACAAATCAGCTTCTTCCTAGAGACAAACACGTCCACAGAAGTTTCTGCAGGAACACTCTGGGAAACTCTAAAGGCCTTCTTAAGAGGACAGATTATTTCATATCTTTCCCACAGAAATAAATTAGAAACCAAGAAAGTGTCAGAGCTAAGAAGTGAAATTACTAGAATAGATGAAGAACAAGCCAGGCGTCCAAATGAAGTTCTCCACAGGAAAAGGCAGGCCCTGCATACAGAACTTAACATCTTAACAACTAAAGAAACTGAACAACTTATTTATAAGTCTAGACAGCATTACTATGAACACGGAGAAAAAGCTAATAAGCTTTTAGCTCAACAAATTCACAAACAAGAAGTTCACAATGCAATACCAGTAACCACCAACAAGAATGGAGATGAAATCATTGACCATAATAATATAATGCACACATTTAGAGATTATTAAAAGTCTTTATATTCTACTGAGCCCAAAGAAGACAACACACAATCTAATGCATTTCTGGATACATCACAGATACCACAAATAGATGCTTTAAGTGCTGAGGAACTGGATGAACCTCTTAACGCTAACAGAATTACTAGATGCTATAAAGTCACTACAAAGCGGGAAATCATCAGGCCCTGATGGTTACCCCGTAGAATTTTATAAGAAATTCTCCACTCAGCTAGCTCCCCTCTTATTGGCAACATTTACAGAAGCTAGAGACAACCAAATACTACCTCAAACATTTCGACAAGCATTAATCACCGTCTTTCCTAAACAAAATAAGGACTTGTTACAATGTGCATCATACAGACCAATTTCACTCCTGAATAATGATGTTAAGATACTCTCAAAAATCCTAGCTAGAAGGATGGAGAAAGTGCTGCCCTCGGTAATATCACAAGATCAAACTGGATTTATTAAAGGCCGACACCTATCTTCAAATCTCCGACTCTTGTTTAATGTTATATATTCACCAGCAAAATCAAACACCCCAGAGATATTACTATCATTAGACGCAGAAAAAGCATTTGATATGATTGAATGGAATTACCTTTTCACTGCATTGGAGAAATTTGGGTTTGGCCCGAATATTTGTGCATGGATCAAACTACTGTATACCAATCCAGAAGCTTCAGTTTGTATTAATAACATTTGCTCAGACTACTTTAAAGTAGAACGTGGTACCAGACAAGGATGTCCCTTGTCGCCACTGTTGTTTGCAATCACTATTGAACCACTGGCGGTTCACTGCCGAAATTCTTATCAGATAAAGGGGATTGTCAGAGAAGGACTGGAACAGAAAATTTCTCTATATGCAGATGATATGGTCTTATATATATCAGACCCAGAAAACACTGTCCCTGCTGTTTTAACAGCACGAACAGAATTTCAAAAGATATCTGGTCTTAGAATATATCTGAATAAAAGTATACTCTTTCCAGTGAATTCACAAGCATATAATATTAGATTAGACACCCTACCTTTTACCATAGCAGATCAATTTAAATACCTAGGGGTAAATATCACAAGTAAACATAAAGCTCTTTATCAACAAAATTTTGGCGTCTGTATGGAAAAAATTAAGCAAGACTTGCATAGATGGTCAACCCTTCATCTCACTCTAGCCGGAAGAATTAACATTGTTAAGATGAATATCCTTCCTAAACTTCTCTTTTTATTTCAAAACATTCCAATATATATCAATAAATCGTTTTTTAAACAGTTAGATTCAACAATAACCTCATTCATTTGGAACTCAAAACACCCACGTATCTGAAGAGCGACCCTACAAAGACCTCAGGCAGAAGGTGGCATGGCTTTACCTAATTTTCAGTTTTATTACTGGGCAGCAAACATACAAGCCATAAAAACCTGGAACACAAATAAATGAACATACACAGGCTTGGTCCGCAATAGAAGTAAAATCCTGTAGTACTTCTTTATATTCCCTGCTCTGCTCTCCAATAAATGAAAGTTATCGCAAATATACTAGTAACCCAATTGTGCTTTACTCACTCAGAATATGGAACCAAATTAGAAAGCATTTTATCAGTGGCACCTCTGCAAGAGAACCACCTCTTTCAACCTTCGCAAGTATATCCAGTTTTTAATACCTGGAAAAGTTTTGGGATTAAAATGCTCAGAGATCTTTATATAGACAACATATTTACATCTTTTGAACAATTACGTTCAAAATTCAACCTCCCAGCTACACATTTCTTTTACTATCTTCAAATTAGAAATTTTGTTAAACAGAAATTGCCCAATTTCCCCCACCTTGCACCCTCCACAATGCTGGAAAAAATACTGCTCAATTTCGAGGAAATAAACACTATTTCCGCAATATATAAAATCTTATTAGAGTCCCTACCTTTCAAAGATCCAAGAGAACATTGCGAAGAAGATCTCTTAATCAATATATCAGAAAAGGAGTGGAAGGTAGCAAAGCAGAGGATTCACTCGAGTTCTATATGCGCAAAGCATAGAATTATTCAACTAAAAATTATATATCGAGCTCATCTGTCTCGCTTAAAACTGTCCAAAATGTTTCCAGGGCAGGATCCAACCTGCGAACGCTGCAACCAAGCTCCTGCCTCACTGGGTCACATGTTCCAGGCCTGCACCAAACTAACATCATTTTGGACAAAAATTTTTAAGTGCCTTTCAGACAGCCTTGGTATCACAATCCCTCCTAACCCATTAACAGCTGTGTTCAGTGTTCTTCCAGATGGACTTGAATTGGAGAAGGACAAGCAAACGTTGATTGCATTCACTACACTTTTGGCACGCAGACTTATTTTGTTAAATTGGAAGAATCCTAATTCTCCTCTTATATGTCAGTGGGAAACCGATGTTTTATATTATTTGAAATTGGAAAAAATCTAATTCTCAGTTAGAGGATCTGTACAAAATTTTTTGAAAATCTGGCAGGATTTAATCAATGTTATTTTAGAATAAGAGAAATAACTATTACCGCATTTAACTCCCTTCTCCATCTCTTATTTACATATATATTTACTTCTCCCTTTCCTTTGTTTAATGTTGCCTTATTAAAAAGCCTTAAGCAATTTTCCTTTAGCTAAGCTCTCCTTCTCAGGGGTGGGGTTTGATTTGTCTTCAATTTTGTTGGGTTATAAATTGATCTGTTTGTATGGAATGATTACAATGAAAATTAATAAAATAAAAATATCAAAAGATCCAAAAATTAAGAGTCAAAATAACAAGGGTCAAACCCAGAGAGACAGTACAAAAATGACAATGCCAATACACTGAACCAAAAGAATTATTAGACAGAAGGAACACATAGAAAATCTCAAAGCCCTTTGACAATTCACACTAATACTGGCAAAGGTTTTTTTTAAATCTATAATACAATCAGATAGTATTTTATACTGTTGCAACAGTGACATCACACTTTACGATTTCTTGTTGTCTCAAGGTAGCAACTATGCTAGCGACAGTAAACACTCAATACTAGAAAATGAGAACATGCGAAGACCTAAAAATAATTAGGTTCCTTAAAACTTTTCCACAACAATTAAGTAAACTTATATAGCAAGGAAAAAAAGAACTAAGAAATTCATATTGCATTTAACGTATTTAAATTCAAAAGTGACAAAAATCATGACACTTTTGTTTTATTGAAATATTAGTTTCTTTATTACATAATTCTGTGTTTCATTGAAGTTGAATCTTTTGATTTGATGTAATAAATCAAATTAATAAAGCCTTGAAGGGAGGGTTCTGTAGTTCTTTTGTGTTCTGGTTTTGAATTCATGACATGGTGAGACATGATTAAATTTCTGCCAACAGTTGATTTTAGCTTTTTTAGAGGGAACTGATTAATTTGGAAATACTACATCAAATGCAGAACCAGAAATTCTATACTGACCGTCCACAACTACATTATTCATTTTAATTTAGTGTTGAATAGTTAGAACTTTTGAAAGAGCATCAGCTATAATCTGTAAATCAATCTGCAAACTTTTGAGATTCTCCTTTAATTCTTTAAGTCTATCATGGTCTTCAAAGTAATTAATATTACCCAGAATCACTGACACAGAACTCAACTTCCACTGAATCTCCACAACCATTTGAAATAACACAAAAACATCATTAATTGATTTCAATCTCTTTATAATCCTTGAACATTTACATTATGCTAATTGAGACAGCTGTTGATGATCTACTCTGCCTTGCCAATTACACATTGTGGTTTTTGGTTTGGCTGAAGTATTCTGTTAAAAATTGCCTCTCATGGGCCACCAACGTTT
Organism: Erpetoichthys calabaricus; assembly: GCF_900747795.2. Lineage (NCBI taxonomy): Eukaryota > Metazoa > Chordata > Cladistia > Polypteriformes > Polypteridae > Erpetoichthys > Erpetoichthys calabaricus. The sequence goes on along the minus strand of NC_041396.2, from coordinate 134,027,538 downwards.
AGATTACAGTGACATCCTAACCACAAGAGACAATCGTTATCATACTCATCCAGTTAATCGCAAGTAATAGTTAAAATTAGTACATTCTATTTACAGAAAGGTCTTATCAAGATAATGAGAAGAAGTAGATGCTATGAAATAAATATCCAAGGGAATTAATAGAGATCAATAAATAAAATCATCCTATGGGGAAAGTGACAATAAAACAAATTGTTAATACTTTAATACTGAAAACTCAGAAACAAATGTTAATTGAACTGTAGCCTAAACATTTCAACTAACCTACAAGCTAATCCAGATTGCTAAACAAGACATCCATCCATCCATCCATTATCCAACCAGCTGATCCTAACTACAGGCTCATGGGGGTCTGCTGGAGCCAATCCCAGCCAACATAGGGCGCAAGGCAGGAAACAAACCCCGGGCAGGGCACCAGCCCACCACAGGACTAAACAAGGCAATACCATGAAACATTTCAAAAACTGAAAAACCAGAGATGCAACCTCTAGAAATGCTAGCTAGAAATGTACTAGATTCTTAGAGAAGCACTACTTGTTAGGTATGGAACACTTCATCTGGCAGCCATAATTTGTGGCAAACTTGAATGAGCAGTTATAATTTGCAGTCCCACCCTTGAGGGTTAATTACTAAAACCAACTCGGGAAAATACTTAACAAATAAAAGGGAAGGAAATTACCTAAAGGAAAATGGATAGAGGTAGGGGCAGAGTTCCACTTTATTATTTCACTGCATTTGTAAATGTGTATTTTTGCATATTTCATTTTTTTTCTTATTATCATTCCATTTCATGTTGTTTATATTTTATTTTTGACTTAGTCAAATAACTTTATTTTTGTTGTTGTTGTAATTTGTTTTGTGGCATTATATGACTCAAATTGTCACGAAGATTTAGCCACAGAAGTGAAGGTATTTAAATTCAATGATCACTTCATGTATTATCCCTTGTTAGGTAAAACTTATCGTCAATTGTTCTGTATTGTAGTTGGTTGGTAAAATGACATCCAGACCTAGGGCTAGGTTTGTTTCTCTAGTTTCAATATTGCTTTGCTTCTGACTCCATCTAGCCCTTTTGTTTTGGTTCATAACTTTATCTTACTACTCGGCTTTGATCCCCTGCTTTGTCTGACTATGCCTCATTTCTTTATCAACAATCTCTTGGTTGTTTTTCATTTATTCACAATAATCCTCTGACATGTGCTGTGTCCCTACACAGCTAAAACAGGACACAAGACAATATGCTGAGCCTACACTTATTTGTTTGCGTGGTGCTGCCAGAGATGTGTGGGGAAGTGTTGGTCTGATAAGGGGTCAAAGTTGAGTATCATCCTTCAAAATACTGTCCTGCCCCTATTTTTTAACTTTTCAACTTGCACTAGTAATGCTTGCACAGGGAGACAGCAATATTGAGGGAGAATGAAATCAGAAGATTGCACAGAAATTGTCTTTTGGAAGGTATTATAACTAGGAAGATTATAATTAAATAAATAAAGCACAAGGACATGTAACCGGAATCGTGGTTAAAGAACAGAGAGGTAACTTGTAAGCCAAAAATGGGTACACATATAACCAATGCCAAAAAAATACAAAACATTGTTGTAACTAGTAAACTCAAAAGTAATACTAATAAGAGATGCTAAATTTTTTTCATTATTGAATCTAATCTTGGAAGACCTTGATGTGCCTCATGTTAACTTTCAAACTGCCATGACCATGATGTCACGTCACATTCTTGTTTGTCTCGCTGAGAAATGGCACAACATTTGTCAACAAAAACCATCCCACAATGTCAGTGCCCTTAAGCAAAATAAGACAGAGCTGAGAAAGAATGTGGATTATTTTTAATAATGTTAAAAACACATGGAAAAAAAAGAACCAATGTATTCATTGACCTTCAAAATCCCAGAAACTATTCGCAAATAATTTGTAAAGGCCAAGGAACAGTTGGAAAAAATGTAAATCAAAAGCCTGTTCATGACAGCCCCACCTGAAATCAGCACAGCTTCAGCACTCATCTGTCCAGTTCCACTGATTCTGATTTTGTTCACATATTTCAGCTCTGCAAGAAGGAGTGAAAATAGCAGCTATCTTAATTTTGAAAGTCTATTGTAATTTCTTAGCATTTATGTATCAGTACTAAATGCTGAATTGATTTTTGGTTTGAATCTGTTGCATCTTTATCTTGCATTAATGTTTAAAAATACTGTAGCGACAGGAGTTGTGCAATTTCAGGGTGGCAGAGCCAAAGGTAGTGGAGCAGCATTAAAGGCGCTACGCTCTAAAGGTATGGTAAATTGGACCAGAAAAGATGGAAAAAGGGCGCTTGGGTAGACAGCAGTTTAACAGAATAGTTTCAAGCACTGCACTGGACCTCTCCCAAGGTCAATAACACAAATTAGTCATAGCTAATAAATGGTCATTTTTGCCCCAGTCTTTCAGCCCTTCCTCCACCTCATCGTTCCAGTGTGTTGAATCTGTTTAGTCTGAGCTGAGGTTATTAATAAGCTTAATAAAGTGTTAATTAATCAAATAAAGAATCTGACTTATTTAAAAATACCAAATGTTTGTACAGAGCACTGTATTTTGTTGTTTCTGCAATGTTTATTGAGACCTAAAGTGAAAATAAAATTTCTTAGTTACAATAGCTTCAATTCAAACTAAAATATTACTGCCCCTTAGAATTTCAGATGCTTACAGATTTTTCCCTGGTGTCATCACTTTGTAGGGGCATGGTCACTGAGAAGCTAAAAAGCTTCTTAGTTGGTTTCTCTGAATGTCTTAACACTTCACATGTAGAAACAACTTTCAGAGGTAATAGTGGATGTTATTATTATTAAGTGCAGAAAGTAACTATTTATCTTTGGAAAAATACTGCATTTAATACTTCAGAGAGAATATTTTAATTCATTTTGGAATCTAGAACAAGAAAATTCAACCGCCTGATAAGACACCTTCCATACTGGGTGAGTATATCTGGATGTTATATAAGCAGAGCCTCAGTTGCCTTCAGTTCAGGTTGCCAAAGACATCACTACCCATGAGGATTAGCGGGCTTGATCTCATTTTAACCAGTTATTTGTCTGGATTTCCTGAAATATTGTAGGGAAATCCCAAGAGGCAAAGTAAGTCTTTTGGATTTTCAGGTTGCTACTATGTCTAATGCAGATTAAAACTGAAAGCCCAAAAAAACTTATGCAGATTGAGATGGGTTCAAGCATGCCTTCCTAGATGCTTTCCTCACACCAGATTACATGGTGAAGATCCATTCAACAGGTTAAGCCCCTTTGCAGATTATAAAGAATTTTGCCTCCTCATTTCATGTTCTGTCTGAAGAGGAATTAAACCTAAAGAATTAAAAAGAATGGTTTCTACGGCCAATATTTTGATTAAAGTCAGTTTATTGGTGAAATAGACTGAATTTATTAAAAAAAAAACAATTCCAGACTCTATTGGATTGCCATAAGCCCATTAACACTACAGAAATGAAGATGGGGAGAGGCAGTCATGACTTTTAGAAGTAATATGCCTTCACTGATGTACAACCCTGTTTGGGTCTGGGGGCTACCAGAAGACAATGTCCTAAATCTTTTTCTTTAATCCTTATGTTCAGAATATATTTGAGAAGGTGGGAAGGAGAAATGAGTGCCAGGAAAAAGCTCACCTTTATTCTAATAGATAGAAGAAAGCGGTGTCATAAGCATGACCATTTTCTCATTTCTATCATATAATGACCTACATCTTGCATAATTGAAGCCCTACTATACCTTTACAGCTGAGATGAAACTCTTGTGGCAACACAGCTCATATGCCTGTTCCATAATAATTCATATGGTGTGCCAGGGATCTGCTGAAGAGTGTGTGAAATCTCATTTTTGCTACTACCACACTCTCAGCACCTTCTAATAATCATAGGGGCTTCAGCAACTTTTTAGGCGCTTTACAGGTGTCTGGACCACTAATAAAGACATGACAGACATGTTGGGGCATCACAACTGGACCTCCACCAAGGCAGGCCTCCATAATAGACTACAGATGGTGATTACTGTTATCAATAAACAATTGTAGGAGATTCTTCTGACATCATTAACAAGACACTTTTGCATTCATTATTGCCGAGTAATGGGAGCATATCAGTTCTCCTAATCCACAAAATTTTGGGGTCCCTCTGGAGAGTTTTGGCTCTCTGGACCTATAAAGCAGGAATAAGAAAGTGAAGATGAAACAAACAAAAGAAAAAAAAAAACAAGTAGAAGACTGACATTCTCACACCCAAGGGACTTTTTCATTTTTAAGTAATACCATTTTGTCTATGCAATAATTAGGTATCTTTTTAGTAGCTTATGCAAAGAATCCACAGATAATTAAGAGGTATGTTTGATTTTGTTTAAAGGAATCTGAAGGGTGTATTCCATAAGATGCACCAGGCACTGTTAATATTAAATATTATAGTCAATATTAAATGTCATCAGTGTATATGCTCCGTAAGTGGGATGTGGAGGAGAAAGATTTCTGGAGTGAGTTACATGAAATGTTGGACAGTAAACCCAAAGAAGAAGAGTGGTGATTGGAACAGATCTTAATGAGCACATTGGTGAAAGGAACATTGGTGATGAGTAGGTGATAGGCAGGTATGGCATTAAGGAGAGAGATATTGAAGGGCAGATGGTGGTTGACTTTGCAAAAAGGATGGAATTGGCGGTGGTGAATACATATTTTAAGAAGAAGGAGGAACACAGGGTGACGTATAAAAGTGGAGGAAGGTGAACTATGTCCTATGTAGGAGATGCAATGTGAAAGAGATTACAGACTGTAAGGTGGTGGCAGGGGATATTTTAGCTAGACAGCATCGATTGGTGGTATGCAGGCTGAATTTCGAGGCTAAAAAGAGTGAGAATGGGACCAAGGATCAGGTGGTGGAAGCTGAATGAGAAAAACTACTGTATGAAATTGAGAGAGGCACAGGGTGGTGATGAAGACATGACAGATTGGAACACCACAGCTGAAATGGTAAGGGAGAGAACTAGGAAAGTGCTTGGGGTGACATATGGACAGAGGAAGGAAGACAGAGACTTGGTTGTCGAATGAGGAAGTAAAGGAAAGCATAAAGAGGAATAGGTTAGCAAAAAAGAATTGGGATAACCAGAGAGATGACGTAAGCAAACATGTACAAAGAGATGCAGCAAAAGATGAAGAAAGAGGTGGCGAAGGCTAAGGAAAAGGCGTATGCCAGTCTATATGAGAAGCTGGACAGAAAGGAAGGAGACAAACACTTGTACTGATTGGCCAGACAAAGGGACTGAGCAGGGAAGGACGTACTGCAGGTCAGGGTGATGAAGGATGCAAATGGGAATTTTCTGACAAGTGGGAAGATCATGTTGAAAAGGTGGAATGAGTACTTTGAAGGACTTAGGAATATAGAAAATACGAGAGAGTGTAGATTGGATGAAGTTGAGATAACAAATCAGCAAGGCTGAGGTGAGGGAAGCTATGTAGAGAATGAAATGCAGCTGGCCCAGATAATATACCAGTGGAGGCATGGAGATGTTTAGGTGAGGTAGCAGTAGTTTCTAACTAGATTGTTTAACAGAATCTTGAAAAGTGAGAAAATATCTAAGGAGTGGAGAAAAAGTATGTTAGTACCAATTTTCAAGAATAAGGCAGATCTGCAGCAACTACAGAGGTATAAAGTTGATCAGCCACACCATGAAGATATGGGAAAGAGTGATGGATGCTAGGCTGAGAGGAGAGGTAGCTATTTGTGAGCAGTAATATAGTTTTATGCCAGAAAAGAGTACTATAGATGCACTGTTTGGTTTGTAAGTGTTGATGGAGAAGTACAGAGAAGGTCAGAAGGAAATGCATTGCGTGTTTGTGGACTTAGAGAAACTGTATGACAGGGTGCCAAGGGAGGAGTTTTGATACTGTATGAGGAAGTTGGGAGTAGCAGAAAAGTATGTGAAGGTGGTACAGGACATGTATGAGGACAGTATGACTGTGGTGAGATGTATGGTAGGAATAACGGCCTTCTTCAAGGTGAGAGTGGGATTATATCAAGGATCAGCTCTGAGCTCTTTCCTGTTTACAATGGCGATGAACAGGTTGACAGTTGAGGTTAGACAGAAGTCTCTGTGGACTATGATGTTTGTGGATGACATTTATATCTGTAGTGAGAGTAGACGGCAGGTTGAGGTGAACCTGGAGAGGTTGAGATATGCACTGGAGAGAAAGAGAATGAGAGTCAGTAGTAGAAAGACAGAGTACATGTGCATAAATGACAGGGAAGGTGGTGAAAGGGTGTGACTGAAAGGGGCAGAGGTGGTGAATGTAGACAAATTTAAATGGTTGGGTTCAACAGTCCAAATAAGCAACAGAGAGTAGAGCTAGAGAGGAGAAGAAGAGAGTACAGGCAGGTGGAGCACAATGAGAAGAGTGACAGAAGTGATTTGTGATAGAAGATTAACTGCAATAGTGAAATGGAAGATATGTAAAATGATGGTTTGATGACACTGACAAAAAGACAGGAGGCAGAGCTGGAAGAGGCAGAGTTGAAGATGCTATGATTTCCACTTAGAGTACTTAAGGTAGACAGGATTAGAAATGAATATATTAGAGGTATATCACAAGTGCAACAAACAGTTTGATGACCAAGTGAAAAAGGCTAGATTGAGATGGTTTGGGCATGTGCAGAGGAGAAATGAGGGGTACATCAGGAAAAGAATGTTGAGGATGGAACCACCAGGCAAGAGGAAAGGCCAAAAAGAAGTTTTATTGATGTGGTAAAGGAAGGACATGAAGTCAGTTGGCATGATAGAAAACCATGCCAATGTAATGTAAAAGACAGGGATAGATGGAGACGGATGATCTGCTGTGATGACCCCTAAATAGAAGCAGCTGAAAGAAGAAGTAGAAAAGATAATAAATGGATGGGTAAAAAAGCAATTAAAATAATCATACAGATCACAGAAGTAATTTACCATCCATCCGTTTGTTCTGTCAGAGATCAACCCAAGACAGGATGAGGAGTAATCTTTATGTCCTAAATTTACTTTTCCCATATTGAAATGTAATATTTTATCGGTTCAATAACATTGTCTTTTCATATTATGTAACTTGACTTAAATCTGTAAAGTTATTTGTGTCTTGCTGCATTGTACTGCTAGCTGCAGCAGTACAACATAATAAGAGAAATGGATTAGAAAAGACTAAGCCATCTATCCACTTCTGAAGTGACAACTTCCCATTGGTTGTTAAGTGCTTTAAGATAAAGGGTAGATAAAATGTGTTGTACAAATTGAACTTCTTCCCAGAAAGAAAATGATCCATCCTGCTTAAGATAAGAAGTGATGAATTGAATGTAGTTACACAAGACAATAATATGGAAACCAGTGAAGCAAATAACTGGACAGAGTCAGAAGTTTTTACATTAATTTTTTCTTTAAGTATCATATTTTATAAAATACTTTGAATACATTTTGTTTCAAAGTAGATTGTTGCTTATTTATACATTAGCCCTAGTTAAGGCTTTCACACATGATTATTGAATTTCAAATGAAGAACGTTTTCTGCACTGTCATATTTATGGTAGGGGAACTGAGTGAAAATGAAGATCAAAATAATGAACCCACTGTCAGGGCAGTACAAACTACATGGAGAAGTGTTTTCATGTTAGCATGTTAAGAGTGCTTTCTGTGTGAAGTTTATAGGTTCTCTTCATGGACATGTTAGCTTGTTTAACAAACTCTGGCATGCTACTGAACTAACTGATATCTCTGGATTTATTGGTATGACTGAATGCCACTTGATGCAGTCTGTACACTGGACTAGAATCCCATGCAGTGTTTCTTTTTGTCATGTGCCCAATGTTGGCAACAGAACACATCTGGAATGGTAAATTCAATTTTAAAAAAGCATTTGTCTGTTGTCTGAACTCCATTATTCCATTATAGATGGCCTGAAGAAGGTTATTCCAACAGCATCAAGTGCAACACAAAAAAACAATCATGGCCCGAACATCACTCATGCACAAAGACAAATTAAAGTTTTACATAACTGGCATGTAGAGGTGCCACAGATAAAATATTCTCTAACTTGAAGTGCTTCCTATACTGGTTCCATATTCTGAGTGAATGAAGGAAATGTGGGTTGTTAGTGTATTGACAATGCCATTTATTTACTGGTGTACAAAGAAAGGAAAATAAAGAGTTACTACAGAATTTTGTTACTATTGCAGACCAAGATAATGTATGTTTATCTATTTGTGCCAGTGCCCAGGTTTTTTTAGCTTGTATGTTTGCTGCTTAGTAATAAAACTGAAAATTACGAAGAGCCATGCCACCCTCTGATTTAGTTCGTTGCAGGGTCGCCCTTTGGATGCATGTATATTTCGAATTCCAAATAAATGAGGTTATAATTTTGAAATAGAAACAGAAGGTTAAGGAGGATATTCATCTTGATAGTGTTAATTCTCCCTGCTAAAGTAAGACAGAGGGTAGATTATCTATGCATGTCTTGTTTAATTTTGTCCCTGCAAACAGCAAAATTTTGTTGAAAAAGAGGTTTATATTTACTTGTGATGTTTACCCCTAGATATTTAAACTGATCATGCAATGAGAAAAGGGAAGGTGTCCAATCTTACACAGTTTTTAATGTTTGGAAAACATATGGGATTAAATCATTTAGAGATTTGGATATAAATAATGTATTTACATCCTATGAACAATTACACTCTAAATTTATTTTCCCATCAACAGAATTTTTCCACTATCTTCAAATGAGAAACTTTGCTAAAACACAATCTGCCCAATTTTCCTCACCTCCCACCTATTTCTATTCCAGAAGAGATATTGATCAGCCTTCAAGACTCAGACAGCATTTCAAAAATACTTGTATATAAAACCATTTTAAAGTCCCTTCCTTTTAAAGATCCCAAAGTACAGTATTAAAAGGATCTCTTACTCAACATTTCAGAAACGGAGTGGAAGGTAGCAATGCACAGAATTCACTCGAGCTCCACATGCACAAAGCATTCAATTATTCAACTTAAAATTTTTTATAGAGCGCATCCCTCTCATTTAAAATTGTTTCAAAATGTTTCTTGGGCAAGCTCCAGCCTCACTGGACAACATGTTTTGGGCATGCACCAAATTAACATCATTCTAGACCAAAATTTTTAAATGCCTATCAGACAGCCTTGGTGTCACCCCTAACCCATTTACAACTGTGTTTGGTGTACTTCCAGATAGGCTTAAAGTAGAGAAGGACATACAAACTATAATTGCCTTTACTTCACTATTAACACATAGACTTGTCTTGCTCAGCTGGAAGAATCCTAACCCACCTCTGTTAAGTCAGTGGGTAACTGATATTATATACTATTTTAAATTGGAAAAAATAAAATTCTCTCTTAAAGGATCTGTTCAAAACTTTTTTTTAAAACATGGCAGGATCTAATCAATAATATTTAGAATAAGCACTTATATTGGGGAGAAAGAATCCTTTTAGAGAGGAGAAAGTTTTACTTTGGTTGTAGGCCTTTCTCTGTTTCTCATGGGTGGGGATTGAATTGAATTTAGTTTTGTTATGTTTGACTTGATTGCATGGAATGTTACTTGCCTTAAATAAATTCAATAAAACATTTTTTTTAAGTTTTACATAACTGTAACTAACACAGTAAGTTGATTGGCTTCACAAGTATTTATTTGCATAATTATAAATTTATGTATAATTACATAGCCCAAGTGCTGGAAATATCAGTATCTGTGAAATTAGAGTCCTTCAATAACTTCAAAACTTCCCTGTTGATGTAATGAAGGTGAAGACACTAGAATATACAAAAATCACATGCCTGTCTAACATTACTCAGTGACCTGTTACCACTAAACTTAACTTTATTATACCCATTTTCATACACAAATGATAAAATTGCTATTTATTTGTCCTACCAGTATGCTACATAAACTGTGATCTTATTTGGTTGATCAATTCAGACAACTCACCTTAATTTTGTAGTGTTTTATCATAGTTGTAGACATATTTGATTTGTTGCACACTGTAGACATATATTTTTTTTCCATGCTGACCCTTTAATTACATTAAAATGATGAAACATTTACAGATCATGTAATTTAAGTTATTTGCAAACTTTGAAGTTCCTCAGATGTTTCACGCGAGTGTATGTTTGCTTTTGTTTAAAGGTATTTATATTTCAGATTTGATTAGAATTACTGCATTTTTTGATGGATAGATAGATAGGATAGATGCACACACACACTATGGTCTGAATACATACCAGAATGACTAAAAAGGAAGACAATTGAACAGAAGAGTTTTTAGTTGGCTGTCACAGTCACAGTGAGGTATTATGCAGGTGTATTGCTTTTGGTATAAAGGGGCCCCAGTAGTGTTTCTTGACACACGTCTACTGAATGATTAATTGGCTTAAAGTACTCAGTGTTATGTGTAACAGAAAGGAGGTGCAGCATTGTTCATAATGGCACTTAGTTTTGGTTTCTCTCCTTTGCTGCTACCTCCAGGGGATCCAGAATGCTTCCCATCACTGAGCCTGTCCTTTTAATTAGTATGTTAATTCAGTGCACCTCTCTTGAAGTGATGTTACCAGCCCAGCACACCACAGTGTAGAAAATCGTACTGGCCATCAGAGTTTTTTTTAAAATGTGAAGGGTTTTGACCCAGGGCAGCCCTTTGTCACCGATTCTGTTCATAACTTTTATGGACAGAATTTCTAAGCGCAACCAGAGTGTTGAGGGAGTCCGGCTTGGTGGACTCAGGATTGGGTCACTGCTTTTTGCAGATGATGTTGCCCTGTTTGCTTCATCAGGCCATGATCTTCAGCTCTCTCTGGATCGGTTCGCAGCTGAGTGTGAAGCAGCTGGGATGGGAATCAGCACCTCCAAATCCGAGACCATGGTCCTCAGCTGGAAAAGGGTGGAGTGCCCTCTCAGGGTTGGTAGCGAGATCCTGCCCCAAGTGGAGGAGTTCAAATATCTCGGGGTCTTGTTCACGAGTGAGGGAAGAATGGAGCGTGAGATCAACAGGCGGATCGGTGCGGAGTCTGCAGTGATGCGGGCTCTGCATCGGTCTGTCGTGGTTAAAAAGGAGCTGAGCCATAAGGCAAAGCTCTCAATTTACCAGTCGATCTATGTTCCTACCCTCACCTATGGTCATGAGCTATGGGTAGTGACCAAAAGAACGAGATCGCGAATACAAGCGGCTGAAATGAGTTTTCTCCGCAGGGTGTCTGGGCTCTCCCTTAAAGATAGAGTGAAAAGCTCAGTCATCCGGGAAAGGCTCAGAGTAGAGCCGCTGCTCCTCCGCATTGAGAGGAGTCAGATGAGTTGGCTCGGGCATCTGATCAGGATGCCTCCTGGACGCCTCCCTGGTGAAGTGTTCCGGGCACGTCCAACCGGGAGGAGGCCCCGGGGAAGACCCAGGACACGCTGGAGGGACTATGTCTCCCGGCTGGCCTGGGAACGCCTCGGGATTCTCCCGGAAGAGCTAGAAGAAGTGGCCAGGGAGAGGGAAGTCTGGGCATCTCTGCTCAAGCTGCTGCCCCCGCGACCTGACCTCGGATAAGCGGAAGAGGATGGATGGATGGATGGATGTGAAGGGTTTTACTTCCTACATTAACGGAATGCAGTCTCTTAAGAAAAAAAGAGCCTGCTCTACCCTTACTTGTATGAGACCAGTCCATCCTGTTATTGATGTGGACACCCTAGGAATGGACCACCTCTTTATTCACTCCATGAATAGTGAGTGGACGTAGAGGCTCTTTGATGCAGGGAAGGTAAATAATCAGTTCCTTGGTTTTGCTGATGTTAAGTTGCAGACATCTCTTTCTATACCAAGAAACATAATCCGTAGTGTCCAGGGTATACTAAAAATGTATCTAAATATATTTTACAGTTGGAACAGAGACAGGTTATGTAACTTCATCATGGCCACATAGTAAACTAGAATTAGATCAATATCCTAATAGTGTTAGCTAAAATTCAGTGGCCTAGCAACTACTTCGAAATCAAGAGTTGATACTGTCAATTGTACTCAAGTCCTAAAATTTAAATATTTTGCTGTTTTACTGCAGTCTGTGGTGATGTTTGTAAAAAGCATTTATTCACCTTACTAGGGCCTATTATAATACAGAAACAGTTCAGTAAGGAGCAGAGTTAGGCAAACTGTTCCACCATAGAAGACTGGTATGTTGTCTTAATAGCAGCTACTTTAGATTTCATAAAAGTGATTTGTTTTTTTATAGCCTGCCCCAGCAATATGTGTAGATCCTTGTTTTTGGCCATGGTTCTTGCATTCTACTGCATGGTGATTAAAATTGTTCAGCAATCACATATGACTCATTTCAGCTCGCTTTTGTTTTCTCGCTCTTTGATTTGTTTTAGGGATTAAACCTTTTTCTCTAGTTTTGAGCCATTCTATTTTTGCTTAATGCTTGCTTTTCATGTATGTTATGTGATTTATTTATTAGTCAGTCAGTCAGTCATTATCCAACTCGCTATATCCTAACACAGGGTCATGAGGGTCTGCTGGAGCCAATCCCAGCCAACAAAGGGCGCAAGGCAGGAACAAATCCCCAGGCAGGGCGCCAGCCCACCACAGGGCACACACACCAAGTGCACACTAGGGACAAATTAAGATCGCCAATGCACCTAACCTGCATGTCTTTGGACTGTGGGAGGAAACCGGAGCACCTATTTATTAATTTATTATTATTTATTAATTTGTAATTCAAAATTACCACTCTCTACTTTGAACACCAGCTTAATGAGGAGTTGGATTGGTTTAGAAACATGAGAGTCAATGAGCTGTTTAATTGTTCCCACCCAGTTTGAAGCAAAATTCACTAATGGTTGTATATATTACTAGCGTAGCATACTTCCTAACACTTCCTGAACGACACAGTTGTCCAAATGGGGTGGGTTTGAGGATACGACTGTGAGTGAATGAAAGGATGGAACTCTGCAGAGAGCAACATACAATTGTTCGTGACTGAACACTGGTTTTGGCAGATATAGGCATATCGTTTTAAAAGTTTGTCCCTGTGCCTTATTAATTGTCATTGCAAAGGCCAATCTAACAGGAAATTGCGTGTAAAAGTAAAAGGCAAATTTGAATCTGATGGGTTCAGGGTTATCCGGGGAATAAGGACAGTTTGTGAGGTAGGAGCTGCGATAGTTTTACACTCCAGTACATTGAGGTGAATGCTGGTAACAGTCTGGCTAGTGCCATCACAGAGACTTCTTGCTGGCATGAGGTTTCTGAGAAGAATGACGACTGAACCTATTTTAATTTTGGGTTTATGCGGAGGCATGCCAGTGGGAGTAAGACTGTTAAGAAATTCTTCGGGGAATGAAACTTGATCTGCGGGATCGTCTGTGACGATGGAGGCAATGCTAGTGAAAGTTACTTCGTCAGTAGGGATAAGTTTCAGTACTTGTTCATTAAGGTGTAGCGAGTCTTCGTTGGTGACGCTTAATATAGCTTGCGTACTGAGTTGTTCCAGAGTCACAGTTGAGAAACACTTTTTTAATGAGTTTTAAGCACAGGGAAAAAAATGAACATTTGAAACATCCGTAATGTAATAAACCACCAAGAAAAGCAACATTGCAACAATGCATGCTACAAACTGATCGCTGTAAACAGAAGTGAAAACAAAATCAAGCCCAGTGCATTCTTTAACTGCCTTCTCTGCCTTATGCGTCCAGGCCCCTCTCTCTCACGCGCCTGTGTATGTGTGTGTCTCTCTCTCGCGCTCCTGTTTGTGTGTGTCTCTCTCTCGCGCGCCTGTTTGTGTGTGTCTCTCTCTTGCGCGCCTATGTGTGTGTGTCTCTCTCGCACACCTGTGTGTGTGTCTCTCTCTGTGATTTGGCGGGCGTGGCTCTGTCTTGCGTGCGTCTTGCTTACCATGTCTTGCGTGCGTCTTGCTTGCCATGGACTTAGTGAATTATATATATAGATAAGTTTCACTTCAGCGAGACTACATGATGGGCAGTCATGGAGCATGTTATGACTTCCCACCACTTGCTATTATGTAAATGAAATGTACAACTGAAAATTGCTTGAAAAGTTGCATAATGTGACCTAAGCTTTAGGCTATCTTCCTCTTTGTAAAGGATTTAATGCTAATTCTCAGGTTTCACACAGGTTAGCTAACCCAAAATCCAACACTCAAATAAGATTTGGGGGATATTAGGATATTAGATCAAACATTTTTCAGACTGGAGTCTTTTCTAACATCAACCTCTTTCAGTCACCTTTTACAACACGGTAGATGGATAGTGAGGTAAATTCAGCATACTGCAGTAATACTCAAAAGCACACATTAGTACTTTAAATCCATATATTTTCAGTCTCCATTAGCAAAGTGCAGCTTGTCTTTTTTTAAACAAGTATCCATGAGGTGATTTTATTGTCCATACTGAGTTCCTAGAGCAAGCTGTTGGCTAGAGTTCAATCTACTTGATTCTTAGCATTAGTATAACAAATTGTATTGTCCTACTTGTTCAGGAATATTTTGTACTGTTTTTAGCCCTTTTGATTGAAATGGGTCATCCTTTATTATCCTCTTGATGACCCTCCTCCATTAAGTTAGCTGTATCTAGTCTCCTACAAAAGAGGGGACAGAGCAAGATCTGAGGCTTTTTTATTTTGTCAGCCCTCTTGTCCATTTTTTCCCATGTATTCCCAAAAATGTTTATGAGAAATCTAAGCAAACTGATAATTCTCACAATTTTCCATGGCTGTTTACTGAAATGTGGATTTTCATACATTAAGACTATATATTTTACATTACAGATGTGAAGAAGCATTTACTGTAATAATACATCTCATATTGGTCATTTTACTGTATAAACACACAGTGAAAATTGATAATATAACTCAGTTTTCTCTGCAGTGGAGCATTCATAGTTTAAAATTGTCTTCAAGTAACAGGCTGTGAAAGGTTCAACAATGAACACTCTAAAGTCACTCACGAAACAATCTTTAAGGATTTTTGAAAACATTTTGATTCAACTTGTTTTACTGACATGTACTTACATCCCTTTCCCCATATAAACATGTTCAAGGAAAAAAAGCATTATAGCTGTCTGAATTGCTGCACTAAAATTTTCAAAATGTTTGAAGAGATGACCGACATATTCCTAGATTCTAAAGATAGTTGCAACAGTAATGGTATATCATGGTAGCAAGCAAAGTTGAGCTGAATCTTTAAGAGAAAAAAATTCATCATACATAACAATTTTAAAAAGAAATTGTGTTTTGCTATAAACTAGTAAAAGGTTAAAGACATGAAGGAAGTGAAGATAGTGGTCCAAATACTAAGACAGTTGACATAATTAAAACTTAGAAATACCTTTTTTATAAGCTTCTTTGATTAGATAAGTTAAATTTCAAGTAACAGAGAGGTTCATCTAAAATATATATTTTTATTCTCATACCCTGATGGGAAAAATATTGCTTTTGATAGGAAAATAATATTTAGAAATTGATTTCTGTAGCATTAGCATGGTCTTACTAATCAAAGAGATCATGAAGAAAATGGAAGTAGGATGTGTGAAAGTTTCTGAATGCTTTATTACTGTGATTTTTTACTTAGTGGAAATGTCAATTCTTATTTGTTAAATATAAATATCTTTCCATAAGGTCAAAGAAATCCTACCAAACGTGCCAAAATATAAAGTTTATCTTGAGTGAAAATATTAAAAAAAGCTATTTCCTGTATCTTTATATGTTGAACTCTTTGCCAAGGCCCTTTACAAGTAAATAAATAACTATAAGTTGCTTAGTTTTATTTTATTTTTATAATAGGACTACAGGTTTAATGACTCAATCTTTAAAATTCAGTGGTTAAGTCAAGCCGTTTGTATTCGTGATCTCATTCTTTCGGTCACTACCCATAGCTCATGACCATAGGTGAGGGTAGGAACATGGATCGACTGGTAAATTGAGAGCTTTGCCTTATGGCTCATCTCCTTTTTCACCACGACAGACCGATGCAGAGCCCGCATCACTGCGGATGCCGCACCGATCCGCCTGTCGATCTCACGCTCCATTCTTCCCTCACTTGTGAACAAGATCCCGAGATACTTGAACTCCTCCACTTGGGGCAGAATCTCGCTCCCAACCCTGAGAGGGCACTCCACACTTTTCCCGCTGAGGACCATGGTCTCGGATTTGGAGGTGCTGATTCCCATCCCAGCCGCTTCACACTCAGCTGCGAACCGATCCAGAGAGAGCTGAAAATCACGGCCTGATGAAGCAAACAGGACAATATCATCTGCAAAAAGCAGTGACCCAATCCTGAGTCCACCAAACCGGACCCCCTCAAGGCCCTGGCTGTGCCTAGAAATTCTGTCAATTAAAATTATGAACAGAATCGGTGACAAAGGGCAGCCCTGGTGGAGACCAACTCTCACTGGAAATGGGTTCGACTTACTGCCGGCAATGCGGACCAAGCTCTGACACCGATCGTACAGGGACCGAACAGCCCTTATCAGGGGGTCAGGTACCCCATACTCTCGGAGTACCCCCCACAGGATTCCCCGAGGGACACGGTCGAATGCCTTTTCCAAGTCCACAAAACACATGTAGACTGGTTGGGCAAACTCCCATGCACCCTCCAGGACCCTGCTAAAGGTGTAGAGCTGGTCCACTGTTCTGCGACCAAGACAAAAAACACATTGTTCCTCCTGAATCTGAGGTTCGACTATCCGACAGACCCTCCTCTCCAGGACCCCCGAATAGCCTTTTCCAGGGAGGCTGAGGAGTGTGATTCCCTTTGTAGTTGGAACACACCCTCCGGTCCCCCTTCTTAAAGAGGGGGACCACCACCCCGGTCTGCCAATCCAGAGGCACTGTCCCTGATGTCCATGCGATGTTGCAGAGGCATGTCAACCAAGACAGTCCTACAACATCCAGAGCCTTGAGGAACTCTGGGCGTATCTCATCCACCCCCGGGGCCCTGCCACCAAGGAGTTTTTTGACCACCTCGGTGACCTCAGTCCCAGAGATGGGGGAGCCCACCTCCGAGTCCCCAGGCTCTGCTTCCTCATTGGAAGGCATGTTAGTGGGATTGAGGAGGTCTTCAAAGTACTCCCCCCACTGACCCACAATGTCCTGAGTCTAAGTCAGCAGTGCTCCATCCCACACCATATATAGTGTTGACACTGCACTGCTTCCCCCTCCTCAGACGCCGGATGGTGGACCAGAATCTCCTCAAAGCTATCTGAAAGTCGTTCTCCATGGCCTCCCCAAATTCCCCCCACACCCGAGTTTTTGCCTCAGCAATCACCAAAGCCGCATTCCGCTTGGCCTGCCGGTACCTATCAGCTGCCTCCAGAGTCCCACAGGACAAAAGGGTCCTGTAGGACTCCTTCTTCAGCTTGACGGCATCCCTCACCACCGGTGTCCACCAACGGGTACGGGGATTGCCGCCACGACAGGTACCGACCACCTTACGGCCTCAGTTCCAGTCAGCCGCCACAACAATAGAGGCACAGAACATGGCCCATTCGGACTCAATGTCCCCCACCTCCCTCGGGATGTGGTCAAAGTTCTGACGGAGGTGGGAGTTGAAGCTACTTCTGACAGGGGACTCTGCCAGCTGTTCCCAGCAGACCCTCACAACACATTTGGGCCTACCAGGCCTGACCGGCATCCTCCCCCACCATTGAAGCCAACTCACCACCAGGTGGTGATCAGTTGACAGCTCCGCCCCTCTCTTCACCCGAGTGTCCAAGACATGTGGCCGCAGGTCCGATGACACGACTACAAAGTCGATCATCGAACTGAGGCCTAGGGTGTCCTGGTGCCAAGTGCACATATGAACACCCCTATGCATGAACATGGTGTTCATTATGGACAATCTGTGACGAGCACAGAAGTCCAATAACAAAACACCACTCGGGTTCAGATCGGGGGGGCCATTCCTTCCAATCACACCCTTCCAGGTCTCACTGTCATTGCCCACGTGAGCATTGAAGTCTCCCAGCAGAACGAGGGAGTCCCCAGAAGGTATGCCCTCTAGCACCCCCTCCAGGGACTCCAAAAAGGGTGGGTACTCCAAACTGCTGTTCGGTGCATACGCGCAAACAACAGTTAGGACCCGTCCCCCCACCTGAAGGCGAATGAGATTGCGAATACAAGCGGCTGAAATGAGTTTCCTCCGCAGGGTGTCTGGGCTTTCCCTTAAAGATAGGGTGAGAAACTCAGTCATCCGGGAGGGGCTCAGAGTAGAGCCACTGGAGTAGAGCTCCAGTGGAGTAGAGCTCCTCTGCATCGAGAGGAGTCAGATGAGGTGGCTTGGGCATCTGATCAGGATGCCTCCTGGATGCCTCCCTGGTGAGGTGTTCCAGGCACGTCTAACCGGGAGGAGGCTCTGGGGAAGACCAAGGACATGCTGGAGGGAATATGTCTCTCGGCTGGCCTGGGAACGCCTTGGAATTCCCCCTGAAGAGCTAAAAGAAGTGGCTGGGAAGAGGGAAGTCTGGGTATCTCTGCTCAAGAGGATGGATGGATGGTTAAGTCAATAAACAATAAATAAATATCCAATAAATAAATAAATGATTTTCCAACATGTTTCGATAAAATTTACTCCTAAACCATACATATTCAGGGAGGTCATCATCTTTGAAAATGGTCCAAAATTCTCTCATACCAATTTATTTTCACATCATTGCTTTTACGCAAATTTTCAAGGCATAGAGATGGAAATAATGAGCTTCTATATTTGACATTTAAATTTCCCAACAGGCAGCAATATATCTGTATTTTTCTCTCAGGCTGCAAATTCCAAAATCTTCAATACACTGTAATCTTACATGAATTTATAACTGGGTGGTAAACATTTGCTTTTATTGGAAATGCATCTCAAAATGACCTATAATGAGCAAAGCATAACCCAGACACAATAACTTGCAAAGGAAATTACTGTAACTTAACATTTGAGCTAAGATACTCCTAATGCATGTTTTTCTCCCATAGAAAACTATGTATTTGTCTCTTATAAAATTCTCAAACCAGTTTATTTCAATTCAGGGTCACAGGATACTAGTACATTTCCATGCAGCACTGAGCAAAAGCCCTGGACAGGGCTCTAATCTATTGGGCCATATCCTATAACAATAAATCTATTTCTATAAATGTTCATCTGTTATGGTCAATACCCAGAAGACCTCTTTGAAAGATAATCACATGAATTTGTCTTTGCATTGCATCATTCCCAAAAGTTAGGCAAAACCATAAAACTAAGTTCTTATTAAATTTTATTTTTATAATAGGAGTAAAGCAGGGGTGCCCACACTTTTTCGGCTTGCGAGCTACTTTTAAAATGACCAGGTCGAAATGATCTACCTACATTAAAAATTATATATATATATATATATATATATATATATATATATATATATACATACACTGAGTATACTTTATTCATAATATATATGTTGTCGTACCTTGCATAACGGAATACCCTTTATGTCATAATAAGTATTCAATACATTTATGGTCACTACAGTATTTGGATTTAATAATCTTTATGTGGGAAAAGGCTGACTCGCATAAATAAGTACAGCAGAATAATGCAGTCAAGGAGGTAGCACATTTCCTCATGTTTGGGTACTTTTCCTCTGTGAGTAAGTTCCAAAATTGTCCAAGAGCCCCAGACTTCAGCTGAATGCCATCCTGTAGTGTCAAAATCTCATCCTCCACTGTAGAGGAGTTTTAGGTGAAACAGTGTTGCAATTTTTGATGTGGGTGAATCACCCTCAACATCTTCCCTAAATGGATAGCACTTAAATGTAGCGACTGGCTCAAGTAAAGCTGAGTCTTGAAACCGTCTGTCAAAGTCTGATAGGCAATTTTCAATCTGCTCTGTGTAGCGTATGCTGTCAAGTTGCGCACACGCCTTCCATTGAGTCTCCAGCTCTGACACGAGGTTTTGGATGTTCCCCAAATCAAGGCTCTGCAGTTTTGAGGACAGATGTTGCATTTTTCATTTGAAAGCATTAACTGAGCTAATCATATTGACCATGGAGTTCTCTTTTCCTTGCAGCTGTAAGTTAAGCTCATTCAACATGTTGGTCAGATCAGAAAAAAAATGCCAAGTCTAGCGGCCATTGATCGTTATTAAGTTGCTTGTATTCTGCATGTTTAATGACAAGGAGGAACTCCTTTTTCTCCGGCCAGGGGTCTTGAAATTTCTCCCTAGCCATCTGTCTCAACGAAGGCTTCTTTTATCATCTCTCCATCTTAGAAGGACTTCTTATGCTTAATGATCGAGTGACTCACCTGGAATGATGCTTCAGTGTGTCTGCCTTTGCTTTTGAATTCAGCCGAGTGAAAAAGAATGGCTGTCCGGTTAACTGCGATTTTAGTTCCTTCTCCTTTCTCTTTCTCAGATTGCTTTTCGGAAGGAAGTCAATTTCGTAGTTTTTATGAACAGTTCAAAAGTGCCTTTCCACATTTTCCTTCTTTGGAATAGCAATGATAGATTGACAGATCAGACAAACGCACTTCGATTGTGACATTGTGAGAAAAAAAATCCTCTTCCAATTCCACATCCAGCCCAGCCCATAACCTCCCCAAACAATTTTTTTTGTTAAATCCCTTATTTAGTCAATATAAATTGGAAGGCTAACTAGATCACAGCCGGAGTTTTGCAGTAGCTCGCGCGTTTGATCGTGCGTATGGGGTGACCGATGTGTTAGAAGAAAAGAGATCTCAGACTGGCCGCCCTGTATGTCAATCAAGTGGCAAATGCCATAGGGAGGATATATGATAGACTAAAGTTTAAAAAAAATGTTTTTGAATGCAATGTGGTCTACCTGCACTACCTTTCCGATTTACCGGTCGATCGCGATTGACACATTGGGCACCCCTGGAGTAAAGGTATATTTTAGTGACTTACTCAGATGGTCAATAATAAGTAGTGCAAACTTTAATTCTTTAAAATGCAATGTTTAACTCAATAAACAATAAACAACCAGTAAATACATAAATAAATAAACGATTTTCCAACATGTTTCAATAAAATTTGCTCTTAAACCATACACTTTCAGGGAGATTAGCATCTTTCAAAATGGTCCCAGAATTCTCTCATATCAATTTATTTTTTACAAAAATACCAATTACTTGCTCAATTCAAATGTTAAAGATGCCTTTATGTGTAGACTACTGGCTCCTTAGGGCAAATCTGACCACAACCTGATTTATCTTTTTCCCAGCTACAAACCTGTTATTAGATGGCACCCTGTTAGCACCATGATAATGAGGAAGGGGAACATGGAGCCTGAAATAGTTCTAAATGACTGTTTCCAAATGACAGACTGGGAAATGATGTGTCAGTCACATGGGACAATATTAAGGGACTCAGTCACTGCATCACAGACTATATTAACTTCTGTGTCAGTACTGTAGTACCCTCAAAGATAGCATGTTTCTTTCCAAACAACAAAGCCTGGATTACTAAAGAGCTAAAAAGTCTCCTAAATGAGAAATAGAGAGCATTCAAAAATTGGCGACAAAGAGGCTCTGAAGGATGCACTTTGAATGCTTAACACTAGAATTACCAAAGCCTAAGAAAAAACTTGTAAATCTGGTCCACCTTAAATCCCTTCGCACCTCTCCATCAGCGTCTTTTGTCTTGTAAATGTGCCGATCAAGACAAGCAGCAAGCAGCCTACTATTCCATCCCCCCACAGCTGCAGAACATGCACAAAGTTCTCCCAAGCTCATGCCTTGATTATCTGGGAGTGAAGTGCTGGAGTTTTAGAGTGGAAATAATAGATCGTTATTTGGAACACATGCATTTCATGTGTATTCCATTTCTACAATAATCTGTGTAAACACATTGTTAAAACAGAAACGTTTCTCATATTTTAGTAATAAATGACAAAATGTAGGCATAAATTATATAATGTGTGAAGCCTGAAGTCCAAAGATCAAATAAACACTTTCACAAAAGGTTCAAGGTGATACAACAGCTTCCGTGGTGTAGTGGTAAGAATTGCTGACTTGTAATCAAGAGTCCCCCGGTTTGATTCTGACTGCCTCCTACATTTACCGTTTTCAGTAGTGAGCTGCTCTTATTGTTAATATTATACAGTAAACACATACATTTGGTTTGCGTCTGTAACAGCCAGTGTACATTTATACTGTAGTCATTGTAAAAGTTAGTGTTTTTTTTTCACTTTTATTCTCTCAGTCATGATCATGATACATACTTCCGCCCCATCCGGGATCTGATGCTGTTTGTTTTTTTTTTAAAAATGGGAATAACTGTAGATGTGAGTGGTGTTCTGAGACAATGGAACTGGACATTCTCTGATCTGGATGGATAAAATGACATCATGTACCAGAAGGCGTGAGCTTATTCAGTGTGAGCAGGAACACGCAGGTGACCGGTTGCTGTGTGCTATAACAAGCTTGACCTGGTGGCGATCAACACATATGTACTGTACAAAGCATGTATGGAGTCCACTGAGAAAAGAAGAGTGTTCATGGCTCACCTTGCAGAGGAACTTCGTCGTCGCATCTTACTAGAAAAGGCAATGGAAAAAGAAAAGAAGGATGCAACTTCAACATGTTTCTGTTCCAAGACAGCCACTTTCCCCAGGAAAGTAAACTGAGTAAGTGTCAGATGTCTTTTTAATGTAATAGGAACCAAAACATAGAGAGAAGTGTGTACATTGCAACAGGTACACGTAGTAAATGTAGGAAGGACAGTCCTTGGGTGTGTGTGAACTACTAAAATTTGAATTTGATGATTGCATATAGTGCTGAACTGACCTTTCTGCAACAGAGTGAAGCTGCAGACTGCAATACCTCTGACGTTAGACACGTAATGCCCTCCATATCATGGAATGCTCATACCTTCAGTCACGGAACACCCTACAGAGCACAACACATCACACACCCATGTAATGACGTGATTTATCATAACGCCCTTTCCCAGCGTCACTTACATCATGCCCTCTGCGAGACAGTATTGAAGCGCTCGTTGCACAGTATGCTGTAATTGTACAAATTACAACAGTTTTATATCTGGTCAAACATAAATGACTTCCAGTCTCATACTTATGCTATCCAATCATTCTAAGCTCTTTCACAATTCTAACACTTTGCTGATATAAAGTACAATTTTTTTTTTTTTTACTATTTTGAATGGTTGTTCATTACGTTTTCTCCTGAAGTGTTACAGTATAGTAAAAGTAACAAATCTTATTACTATCCAGTGTTTCAAACGGAATGTACCTCATGAAACTCATACCTATTGATTTTCAATCTATAAATGTATTTCATATTCCCACTAGCAAATTATACACATGTGAAACAATAATAAGCTTACATTTTTAGAAGGTTTGCAAAAACAGTGCTACATATAAAATTGGTTTTAAAACTGACAAGGAAATATCTTTAGGAAACAGTCATTTATTTATTAATTTGATCCATCAACGTTTTCATTACTAAAAGCTGCATGTGTGAAATACTGGATGTCATGTCCATATCAATTGAAAGGCATGAGACAGCCAGTAGATTTTACATAATTTTACATTTTTTAACAACTTTTCAGTTTGACACAATCGTGATTCTTCTTAAACCTTTTTCGTGCAACATTTAAGTTGATTGCAAAGACCCAACTTATACCAACATAGACTTTAAACTGTCTTTGAGTTGTCTTCTTTTTAAAATTTTGATAAATATCAAAAACTGTTACAACTACTACTACTACTAATAATAATAATAAATAGTGGGTCAGTTACAGTGTGCTTTCAGCAGGGAATTATCCCGAGGTGATCTCATCATTAAACATACAGTATTTATTGTCTTGTGCATACAGTACAATGATATTGTTACTTACTGTACATGCCTCTCCAGAACAGTGATAATATAATAAAACACAACAAATATATAGAATACAATTTACAGTATAGATATATATTCAGGTATATTTCAAATATTTATATATAATCTTTCTTAAAGTGTTTCTTATTATGATTGGCTGTTAAGTAACTCTTTAACTAAAACACTTTCTTTGAAGCCATACTTAGCGCCATTGGTTCTTTACTATTTGCCAGAAGGGAGGATTAATAAAAAAACTTGTGTAGGATGGCTGAGTGTGTAATAAGCTTAGCAGAATGTCTTTTAGATACACTGGATAGAAGGCAGCTGGGTGCCAGTAATATTTTGTAGCTTTCACCACCCTCTGCAGTGACCCAAGCATGTGTGCCCTACAAGGATGTGATGCTGCTAGTGAAGATGGACTCCAGACAGCACCTGTGAGACATCTCAGGAAGGCATTGGTGAACTTGGCAATAAACAAAACATGCTGTTCCCTCCTCAATTCATCAGTGATTGTTACTGTACGAAATTTAAATAAGCTCACCATTTCCACAGCACCCCACAAAAACAAACCACAGCTTAATCCATTCTCTGAAGTCTATGACCGGCTCATTAATGTTTGGGCATGAAAGGTCAGTTTGTCCTGTGACCACTGAGTCAGCAGATAGACCTCTTGTCTGCAAGCCATTTAATTATTGGTGGTGATCAGGCCTATGACGGTGATGTCAGCAGCATTTTTAATGAAGGAGCTGACATGGTGTCCGGACGCACAGTGCCCCATAGTGTACCTGGGTTGTGGGTGAGAGTAGAGGATATGATGCTGACAATCTGCAAAGCCGAGGTCTGCTCGCTATGAAGTCCAAAATCCAGTTCTGTTGGCACAACAGTGTTGAATGCTAAGCTATTGTCTATAAAATACCTCTGTAAGAGCAGTTTTTACATTATCCACATGTGCCAAGATGATATGGAGTATAATACTTAACTGCTGTACCAGTATGCATCATGGAGATGGGGAGCAAAGTTATGTACGAAGTTAAAATTTAGTAAGAAGTCTGAGTGAGTAGTTAGTTCTAAAATACATTATCACATACAACACACAGACTGTTATGGACATAAAATGGATGAATGAAAAGATAAGCACATTTTAAACATTATAAGAGATGTAAATCATGAAACACATATTCACTCTCTCTCATACTATATATACACACACACAAACACATAGTATATATTAATAATCCCAATTTGTAACATGGCATTGCTTCATACAGTGGTTCTCATATTCAGTCCCAGGGGCTGCAGATTTTTGTCCCAACTAATTTTTGCTTTTAATTAGACTCCCATCTTGAACTTGCAAGCCAACAGTCTAGGTCTTGAAAGTTAAAGTGATGTATCAAAACATAAAGCTCATTGTTATAACTACCACATAGGGGAGTGAAACCTGTGGGGGGGCATTTTAGCACTTAAACCCTGGACACAACCACACACATACAAGTTTCAAGTTAAATATGAATATATTTTAAATTAATAAAGCACACGATCCCAGTCAGGACACCCATCCGTGTCCTTCGTCTATCTAATCTATCTAATCTCTGGGTCTTTTGAGGTCAGAGAGCCAGTCCATCCCCTCCTTTCTTTACAGTGGAAATTTTGAAGGTTGACAAAATTAAAACAAAACATAACAATCTAACTGGTAGAACAGCAGCAACTGATGGGAATTTTTTTTTACCCCGTATCTCATCAAGATATGAGAGCATATCCTTCTTCAATATCTTCATCATCTCAACTTTGGTCTAATTTTCCAATTGTGTGTGTTCCTTCATCCTCGTCCATATCCAGAATTCTTGACCTGAGTTCTTTCCCAACAAGTCAGTCACAAGCAGTCAGGATGTTTTTGATCAATGAAGATTTTTTTGTGAAAAAGAAAATACAGAGTGTGAAGTATTTTATTAGGCATATCAACACACTAGCAAAATACCCGCGCTTCGCAGCGGCGAAGTACTGCTTTAAAATTTAAAATAATAAACTGAGGGAAAATATACCAATAATTTGTTAAGGATCTCTTTGTATACCATGTTGTCAGTTCGCCCCTCCGGTTGTAATATGACCAAGCTGTGCGCTGAGCTTACTCTTGAGCATGCAACGTATAGTTGGCCATGTGAAAAGCAAATCAAGAACGGCAAGACCGCGTCAGCTGTGGAGCTCAGCTCAGAGCGAAATGAAGTGAATGAAATGAGGTGAATGGGAAGGGAGATGATCATGTGACTCCCCCACCCCCCTTAACTCTCCATCCCTCCACAAACACACAAAGACAGTCTCTCGGATCCCACTCATTTCGCACACCGTGTCTACTAAACACTAAGAAACACTAAGTAGAAACACTAAAGGAAAAAATACTATTCAGTAAGTAGCACGTCTACTAAACAGTAAATCAGTAAAGGAGAAACGACTAAACACTAAGGAAAAAGAACGGTAAGACCGCGTCAGCTGCAGAACTCAGCTCGGAGCGAAATGAAGTGAATGAAATGAGGTGAATGGGAGTGGAGATGATCATGTGACTCCAACACCCGCCTTAACTCTCCATCCCTCCACAAACACACAACACAGTCTCTCGGATCCCAACTCTCCTTTATATATATATATATGTATATATATATTTAGGATATATATATTTTATCTATATATATATAGATAGATAGATAGATAGATAGATAGATAGATAGATAGATAGATAGATAGATAGATAGATAGATAGATAAACTCCACTTTTACTCAAACTACAGTCAAATTGGCTGTGAAATAAACCGACCAATATGACCAAAGCTCATCATAGGAATGCTTAGCTCTGTTGATTTCTTTGGCTTTTTGCCTCTACTGTACTCCCTGTATTCATGAGGTAGAGTAAAAAAAAAAAAAAAAACTCCAGTGTACAACCATAGCAGTTCATCTTCAAGAGAACGCCATGTCTAGTTGGAAACCATTCAGAAAGTGCACAAACAATTCAAAATGACTAAGTGCTCTGAAGTGAAAAAAGCATACATTTTTATTTACTAATACATTGCTGTAAGACCCATTTCAATTCAATCTGTACGCCTACAGGAATTGTACTATGGTATCTGAAAGACAAAAATAGTCCAATTACCACAATGTCGTCACTTGTGAAGGCCAAATTCATCATTTCAAATAACAGGTCATTTAATTGTTACCAATGTAGTAAGTATACTTTAAAAACTACTAAAACACTCACCTAAACATACTGCAATAGAAATGCTACATATAAAAAGTTATATGTAATTTAAAGTGTTTACCTGAATCAAACAATCACTCCTTTCTAGATTGATTGATGACTGAATGATATCGAAAAGGAAAAGAAGAATCCTTACCTTTAAGGCATTTGCTGTGTGTGAGCCGTAAGAGTCATTTCACTGCACAGTACCTGACAGGGCTGTGCCTTTGTGAGAACCAAATTTTCCATGATACAAGGCACAGCAATATAGATTATTAAATATTATGCATTTCTGCAAATCAATTCTGTAGCATTTCAATAATTTTAATACATAACAATTTGCTAACAACTACACATAACCATAAATATGCTGACCTGCAAATTCAGTTAATGCTACCTAATGCCACAGATGAAACTGATCTTTGAAAAACAAGGAAAACAGTCAAAAAGTTACAGTCCACAAAAGCAAGCCTATGAAGCCATCCATTGCCTAAATTTTAAGAACAGTAAACTAAATTTGATACTATTTTTTGTATTGGAATAAATAATTCAGTCAACATTTTCAAAAATAGATACATTTTATATAAAAGTTTGGGTATTTATAGATGAAAACACTTGACTTTCTACTGTATTCCAGTTCAATAGTCTCATACCACATTATACTTTCACAAAATATATTTTACATTATCACATATGGAGTAAGCATACACAATATCAAGCCCTTGAGAAATGTGTGAGTGAGTGAGAAAAGGAGAGAAAGGCAGCATATGCCTCAGTAATGGAAAAGAAGAAGCAGACAGAGAAAGGTCCTTGCTGTTCCTTATCTTGTCTGGAATTACTGGAAGCAGAAATAATTGCCATTTAATAAATCAGAGCACACAAACCCCCCATGTTTAAGACCACTATTCTCTGCCCCCATAATGCCATTGACAAGACACAGGGCTGAAGAAAGAGACAAGTCAGTGAAGTCCTCACTGGAGGCCTGGTTTGTGACCTGTTGGTCAAAGATTTTTGTGAAGTTCTAATTCATAAAGAGTGTCAGAATTTTTAAACTGAGAATTAGGAAGCACTACCTGTGGTACACAGAATGTCCTTCGTGTGGAAACTGAAGATGGCCGGCTTGGCTGGAAGAAAAAAAACTTCAGAAATACTGTAAGGTGACAAATTCTGATAACTGTTCTTCCCTTAAAAGAAGCTTTAAAGGTTACACACCTTTAATGCTGGCTTTCCAAAGTAAAAGAAGACACCTAAGAAATGTAAATCAGGAAATCGCAATAAATTCTATGAAAAAAAAATAGCATGCTATTTCTTTTAATCAGAACAAACATTATAATAAAAGATACAGCCAATGATGCTTTTAAACATTTATGAAAATATATTATATGTTGCCAGTCAATTGCACGTAATGTAACTCCATGTTTACGTTCCTTAAAATTAAAGTATTTGTACTATGATCTTTGTCATATCCTACTATTTTAAAAGAGAAAATCGTGTTAATAAACAGCCATGAATTAATTAAAGCAAGCTTTTCAAAAGGTGGAAAGGTACACAGTATACTATTTTGTCAAATAAAATCTTGTTGTTAAGGTGGAGATCTAGCTGCATTCATTCAATTGTGTTAAAAGTGTCAATTGATCAAAGTTTACAAGTTCTGAGAGCTGCACATCCCTCCATGGCCCACCACTGTCCTACTGTGATTTTGTAAGTGGCTGATAAGGCCTTCATAATCTGTTCTTTTATAGCAACATAGACAAGCAAACTCCTGAGCACCAAACACAACTGTAGGTTCCTCTGTGGACTTAAATATACATGTGTCTCTGGTGAATATGAAATAGATATAAAGTTCTTAAAACTGACAAATATGCACAAGGACAAACGTTTCACCTTATTTAAATTAAAAAAAAAAAACTTCTAAAGCAGTATTTTTGAAGAATGCAGGAGAGATAAGCATGAGACATTGAAGATTGTTTTAAGAGTTTAAACAAACTATACTATCATTGAAAGAATTTTACAAAATAATAATAATAAATAACTGGCTGTTCTTTTCCCCATTGTCTAGTGTGGTGACTGGCTCGGACACAGACAGGCAGACACACTCATGTCACCCAACACGTTTATTTACACTATTATTTACAATTATGGTGCCACAAACCCCAATCTTCCCCAAAGTCCAGGCCAACCACTCTGCCTCTTTCGGACCGCCTCCTCTCTTTTCTTGAACCTTGTCCTGCTTCCACCCGACTCCAGCCTCGAATGAAGGGAGGCAGCCCCTTTTATCTGTACCCGGATGTGTTCCAGGTGTACACCAACAATCCCGCGGACATGCCCCAGTGTGGCGGAAATGCCGGCTGTCCTCCCGGAAGCACTCTGTGTGTTCCCGTTCTTCTTCCCCCCAGCACTTCCTGGTGTGGCGGAAGTACTGGGGTCCAGGGTCCTTCAGGCAGGGGGACGCCCCCTGGCAGTGACCACGGGCCCCTACAGGGTTGGGCTTCCAAGCCCTGTACCCGTGGCCCCCAATACAACCAGGGCAGATGCCCCCTCGTGGTCTGGAGGAGGAATGAGCCCTCCTCCTGTCTTCCTGGGCGTCCCAGCCGGGCATGAGCCCCATCCGGGTACCACAATGCCCCATTGCCAGCGAAGACACGTTGGTCTCAGCAACACAACTTGTGAGGGCGGTTCAACCCCGAAGTGGGTCCTACTATTTGTCCAGGGTCCAATCCGGCACCCTGGAATTCATTTTTTCGGCACCCCCTCCGAGGTCTTTGCGCCCCTTTGTGCTGTGCCGCTCGCGCCTTCGCAGCCTCCGCCGGTCGCGGGGCTGCCCCATCACCAGTGAAGAGTCCTCCAGTGCAGCGGTCCGTCCCGGGAGGGCAGTTCCCCAACGAAGCAGGCCCTACTGCGTATCCGGGATTCCATTCCTGCAACCAAAACAGAAAGAGGGGGAGAAGCACTGCCTGGACACCACCACCTGACGTCCCTCTGTGCTGCACACTGGCAGCACTCTCCCCTCTTAGCGGCACCCCGCGACTTGCCTGTTCAGCACCTCCTCCGCAGGTTCCCTGCCCATCTGATTGTATCTGACGGGTCTGCTCACACTGTCCTCTCCTCCAACGGCACTGGAGCTCCCTCTGCTTCCCCAGAGGACGGCCCTTCTCTGGACGTGCACACCCAGCTGCACGTCCCTTCTTATTGGAAGAACCGGCATTCACCCCTTGATTCCTTCTATCACTCTTGGACGCCCCAATGGTCTGGGTCTGTGCATGGGAAATGCACAGATCCAAGCCCGTCTGCGTCCATACAGAACGACGGGAGACTGTCACAGGCTCGGGGCGTCGGGCGCTAGGACCCAGGGCACTCATCAGCCCCTGTCCTGCCTGCCCTCTCGATGTTGCTCCCCTCACCACGCGAACAGCCTGCACCGCCGCATCCGCTGTCGGAGATCCCCCTACTCGATACCGTTCATTCGGATCACGGCCAATTTCGGTGGGCTCTCCTTTATGCTGTATGGGGTCGGTTTCACTTACCTTCCCCGCCGTATGACTCCGGCCAAAGGATCCAGAGACGCGTCCTTCCACCGCAGCATGCAGCGTCTGTGATGACGCGCCCGCCTTCACCTCCAGCTCCTGCAGGTCTGCACGGAGCGCACCGAGCATCTGTAACAGCGGCGCTGCAGACTGAAGGAACTCCTCCTAGACACGCAGCACTACTGGCAAAGACAGGAAGTCAGCCGGCACAGAGCATACCTGTCTGTCAGCCCCTTGCTTCGACTGCTTCCTATGGGCCTCCTCCTCTGGCCCAATCGGGTCTCCCCCCGGCACGAAACTGGCATTTCTTGGTCCCGCCTGTATACAGTCATTGGCGGGAACCCAAGACACACCGGCCAATCCCGTGCCTGTCACGGGGAGGGACTTCCGGTCCGCGGCCATTTTGACTCTTCTCCTCCTAGTGCGGTGACGAGCTGGCTCTTTGGGTTGCAGCGTCTCCATTTCCGCAGCCTCTGCTGCTGCCGCTTCTTGGAAGCCCCGCAGACCAGCACGAGTCTGCCACCGACAAGGATCCGGGCAGCCCCTGCCTGCTAAAGATAGAACACACGTGGCCTCACAGGGCCGGTTGCCGACAAGCAGGGCACTCACCTCACGGGTCCCGTCTGTCCGGGGAAACGTCCCCGGCATGGCCTCTCTCAACACCGTGCTGTCCCGGGCGCCTTCTGCAACAGCACGCTCCCTGGAGCCCGCTGCACCCAGGTAAGGCCCGTCGATGTTTTGCCGCACCAGGAGAGAAACTCGTGACCGCGGTCCATTGATGATCCGTTGGGCAAAACTTTCTAGCGGGGTTGTAGGCACGCCGCTCCCGCGGCACGTGTGTGGGCGCACCTGCTGCGCCGAGCCGTCCACAAAATTTTCTGGGGTTCCCCGCCTTGGAACAGGTGGATCGTCCCATCTGGGATGCCATTGTGGTGACTGGCTCGGACACAGACAGGCAGACACACTCATGTCACCCAACACACGTTTATTTACACTATTATTTACAATTATGGTGCCACAAACCCCAATCTTCCCCAAAGTCCAGGCCAACCACTCAGCCTCTTCGGACCGCCTCCTTCTCTCTTTTCTTGAGCCTTGTCCTGCTTCCACCTGACTCCAGCCTCGAATGAAGGGAGGCGGCCCCTTTTATCTGTATCCGGATGTGTTCCAGGTGTACACCGGCAATCCCGCGGACACGCCCCAGTGTGGCGGAAATGCCAGCTGTCCTCCCGGGAGCACTCCGGGTGTTCCCTCTCTTCTTCCCCCCACCACTTTCTGGTGTGGTTCCTACTGGGAAGTCCAGGGTCCTTCAGGCAGGGGGACGCCCCCTGGCAGTAACCACGGGCCCCTACAGGGTTGGGCTTCCAAGCCCTGTACCCGTGGCCCCCAGTACAATCAGGCAGACGCCCCCTCATGGTCTGGAGGAGGAATGAGCCCTCCTCCTGTCTTCCTGGGCATGAGCCCTGTCCGGGTGCCACACTAGATTCTGATTTGAACTTTCTTGAACAGGAGGTAATTGAATATTGCTTTAACACTTAACCTTTGTTTGTAGCTACTTGTTAAAATTTTCCGTTATGTATTGTAAATATATACAGAACTATGAAAAAAGATCCAAAGTGACCTACGTGTATTCAAACTTTTGACTAGTAATATTACTATACCAAAAAAAATAGTATATCCACTATTAACTGTGTTTGTCTTAGAAACGTGTGCCCTTTTTCCACTTTTCAGTGGAAAATCACTTTATATTGGCTCAATCTCTCTTCACTGTCTTTCTGAAGTATATTTTGGTATCTAAAATGACAGGTTACAGAAAGGTTTTGCTTCTGATTAACTAGCATACGTGATATACAAGACAATTATACGGCAGGGCAATTATAAGTACTTAATTGCGATTACAGATATTTAGTTACGATCCATTACACTTAACTATGGTCAATTCTACTCAATAACGGACAATTACATATAATAATAGTTATTATAAAAAATAATCGACAGCTGAATCTGTCAATTTACTACTCCAAATTGAGTATTCTGAACAGTACTGTTGCAATATGTTACACAAACGGACCTGCTTGTTGTTTAATACTTTCTAAGAGCGCTTAGTATTGCATGGCACCTGAAAGTCGATTCAACTCACATCTTTAATACACTCTAGTATAATTCGTACCCTACCAGTAAAGTATGATATTATCTAATATTAATTAAACTTGCAACAAACTCAATGCCATCTTGATTTCAAACTCTGTCTTATTCTTCTTTCCTGAAAAAGCTTTCATAAAGATTTATTCAAAGTCCACCATTCCTTCGAGCGCCGACAAAAACAATGATTGGCATACCGAAACTGACAGCAAAGGGCATTCCGAGACTGCTGTTAGGGGTATTCCGTGATATGAAGGGCATTCCGTGTCTAACGTCATAGGTATTGCAGGCTGCAGCCAGACCCTTCTCCCTCTCTGTACTATTCTTTCCTCTGCATGTCCTGGAGTACAAAAGAAACACCACCATATAGCAACATGTGGGGACTGGAAAGATAGGGGGGAAAAAAAAAACACACGGCCACTGATTACAACCGCAAGATGTTATGCGAATGAATATGAATAATATGAATAATGTTGCATCCGTGCCACAATGTTTTTCCGAAATGCACTATACAGGTCATAAAATTAGTAATTCCAAATATAATATATATCTATGTCTCTGGTTTTTTTTGCCAGTGCGGCTTTGACGTCATGGACCATAAGGTGCATACTAATTCAGCATAAGCAGGAACACTCAATAAAACTGAATAAAATAAATCAAGTGACAGTGAGATATGAATAAGGCAGATTCACTAGCGTTTGTGTGTCAGCTTTTATCCATCCAGATCAGAGAATGTCCAGTTTCCTTTGTCTCAAAACACCACTCACATCTACAGTTATTCCAATTTAAAAAAACAAAACAAACAGCGTCAGATCCTGGATGGGGCGGTAGTATGTATTGTGATCATGACTGAGAGAATAAAAGTGAAAAAAAAAACCTGCTAACATTTACAAGTACTATAAATGTACACCGGCTGTTACAGATGCAAACCAAATGTATGTGTTTACTGTATAATATTAACAATAACACCAGCTCACTACTGAAAACGGTAAATATTTTCTGTCACTTCCGTTTCGGGGGCGCTGTTCTGCGCTTTTTGCCACTCTGCCTGCCTGCCTGCAGCGTCTGGCTTCATAGACGTGCTGGGGCATTTTTCTTTTTTATTTTCTGAATTAAATCATTAAGTTTAAAATGTCAATCACGGTTATTTCTGTTGATTAATTCATGCTTTCATTGATTATAGCTAATATTGTTATCAAGTGGTCAGTATTTTTGCCTGTTGTATACAATCTATCTAGCATCTTTCACATCTATCTCCAGTCTCACTGCCCGCTGCACGTTGATTGATATATGATTTTATGTATTTCTTTTTGACATAATTCTCCAAGTTGAAAAATACATATACAGTATATATATAAAACAAAACCAATATACAGCTAATACTGTCATCTTTCTGTCTAGTGCCTTCTCTGTCTGCCTATTATATAGTGCCTTTCCTGTTAATATCTGTTATACAGTGCCTTCTCTATCTATTTATTGTCTTTCACATCTATCTCTACTCTCACTGCCTGCTTCTTTGCTTGCAGCGTCTGATGATTAATTGCAGAGATTAAAAAAATGGATATGTGTGTGATACTGTTATCTGTCCGTTGCCTTGTCTGTCTGCTATTATACAGTGAATTCCCTGTAAGCCTATTATATAGTGCCTTCCCTATCAGTTTATCTAGAGCCTTTCACATCTGTATGTACTCTTATTGTCTGCTTGCCTTTCTGCAGCACCTGTCATACAGTACCTTTCACATCTATCTATCTATCTATCTATCTATCTATCTATCTATCTATCTATCTATCTATCTATCTATCTATCTATCTATCTATCTATCTATCTATCTATCTATCTATCTATCTATCTATCTATCTATCTATCTATCCCTTTAACTGTTTTTATTTCTCCTGACAGTTTTATATCTTCTATTATACAGTGCATTCCCAGTTTATCTATCTAGTAACTTCTCTGTCTATACATTATTCAGTGCTCTGTCTGACAGTGTATGTCTTACAGAACTTAAAAATAAGAATAGTTATAAGGACACTTATTCATGTTAATTGCAGTCTCAATTTTTAAGTATTTTAAGAAGAGCATCCCACATCTATTATTCAGTGACTTTCCTATTTATCTGTCTATCTAGTGCCTTTCAGATCTACATGTATATGTACTCTAACAGCCTTCTTGCTTTCCTGCAGCATCTGCTGAATAATGAAGAGGCTGTCTATGTAGTAATAATAGTATTAGTACTTAGTAATAGTACTTTTTGGGTTCCCTGTGTGTCTAGTATATAGTGCCTTTCCTATCTTTCTGTCTATTATATAATGCCTTTCATGTCTGTCTATCTACCTATCTAGTGGCTTCTCTGCCTGTATATTATTTACCGTATACCCAGTTTTCTCTGACAGTTTTGTATCTGCTTTACAGTGCCTTCCATATCTATCTCTCTGTCTAGTGCTTTTCACATCTACTTGTACTCTCAATGTCTGCTTGCCTTCCTAATGTATCTGTTGATTAATTAAAATGTTGTACCATTTTTCATTTAGTAGTGCTTTCTCTGTTTTTTATACAGTGAACTCCCTGTCTATCTATGTAGTAGTAACAGTAATTGTATTATTATGTAGCAGCTTCCCTGTCTGCCGATCATATAGTGACTTTCCTTCCTATCTATCTATATATCTATCCCCTTAGCTGTTGTTTTTTTTATATGTATTATACAGTGCCTTCCCTGTCATGTCTTACAGATCTTAAAAATTAACAGTTAAAAGGACACTTGTTCATGTTAATTGCAGTCTCAATTTTTAAAAATAATATTTTAAAAAGAGCATCCCACATGAAAATACAACAATCTGATTGACTGACAGTGCATACCAGTTGATAAATTTTATGTTCTTTTATGGTTAAAAAGAACTGGCAGACGTGCTGGGGCGTTTTTCTTTTTTTATTTTCTGAAGTAAATTGTGAAGTTTAAAATGTTGATCGCGCATTTATTTCTGTTGATTAATTCATGCTTTCATTATTTATAGCTAATACTGTTATCAAGTGGTCGCTATTTTTGCCTGTTGTATATAATCGACTTGATATATGATTTAATGTATTTCTTTTTGACATAATTCTCTGAGTTGAAAAATACATATACAGTATATATAAAACAAAACTACTATATAGCTAATACTGTTATCTATATACCTAGTGCCTTCTCTGTCTGCCTAGAATTCCCTGTCTGCCTATTATATAGTGCCTTCCCTATCTATCAGTTCATCTAGTGCCTTTCACATCTGTATGTACTCTCACTGCCTGCTTGCCTTTCTGCAGTGCCTGTCATATAGTGCCTTTCACATCTATCTATCTATCTATCTATCTATCTATCTATCTATCTATCTATCTATCTATCTATCTATCTATCTATCTATCTATCTATCTATCTATCTATCTATCTATCTATCTATCATTTACATTTATGGAAAGAAAGAAGTTTTGATAATTCTGTTTTTTTTTCAGTGTTTGTAGAATAAAAAGATGTCTTGATCAATCTCCGTGAAGCACGTTTTCTACTATATAGTTTGTCATTATCATTTAGTTAGCTATTTCACACAAGTAAGTCCCCGCTAAGCTTTTTCTTTATTTAATTCTTTATCCAGTTTTCTTGGTTAAAAGTGCCCACAGGCATGTATAGTTAGTTAGTGTGCTATATCCTCTTTAATAAAATCCCTGTGTGCGTCCAGGTGTCTGTGTGTGTGTGTCTTCTGGTGAAGTGTGCATGCGCGGGGCACGGTGCGATGCGCGATATTACTGTCAGAGAATGTTACAGGCGTTTTACGGAAATACAAACCAGTATTACTGCGAGAGGAAATTAAAGGTACACAATACAGTGACTCATATTACAGCCACATACAAGCCAGTATTACTGTCAGAGGAGATTAAAGGCATATTACCGACACGCACGCCTGTATTACCGACGCGCACCCTGTATTATCGCCAGAGAAAATTAAAGGTATATTACGGACATACAAGCCAGCAGACGCACAAGACAGTATTACTGTCACAGAAAATTAAAGACACACAATACATGCCGGCAGCCCACAAAGAATGGTCAGCCCAGCAAGTAAACATCAACAAAAGAAAGGCTGAAAGAAAGAAAAATACGACCAACAAAAAGAATGAGGTCAAAGTCCCTTGCCATTTAATATAGACTGTTCCTACTAATGTTTATGCACTACTGTTCTAGCACCCGTTATTGTAACTGGCTAAATGACTAGTACATTTATAATAAACCTATAAATAGTATGTATGTGTATGTGTGCAATATCTATACAAATGTGAATGTATGTATGTATGTGTAGATTCATTTGAATCATTATTTGTATAGTGCCTACTTGACGGTTTTCATTTTTCCATGAGAGCAAAAACTTCTGTCTTTACTTCATACCTCAATATATAAGCAACAGTCCAGTTAATTCCACAGAAGTTTAATAGACCACAGTGTGGCATCTGCAGTATTGCTTCTTTGTCTTCAATGCTTAAGCTTTAGAAACTCTGGGAATCTCAGGACGTTTATATTTACTAGACTTTCTTGTGCTTTCTCCCCTTACGTCAAAATTTAGAGAAGGCCAACAGTATTTTTTCCAGAGCGTGTGAAAGTGACTTTTCGTAAAGGACCATTAGGCTTTTTTGCACCAAGACCCATCTAATGAAGCAAAAATACTAAAAGACAACCCAAGGTTGAGGGACAAGTCTGCCCCACTGAAGTAAGAGACTGTCAGAAAAAATGCCATCAGGATTGTCTTGGAAAGGGGGGGTGATGCCACTGACAAAGTGGAGGTACTTGGGGAATATGTTCTCCAGTTTGGAAAGTATAAAGGCAAGTCTTTTAGGTGGCTTCTTGAAAATGATGTAGGATATGCAGTCTACATCATTCAAAATATCCAGAAGGAAAGAGGCACGGGAGTCTTTTTTGAAGGTGGAAACAGCTAGGACAGTCTTTTGTCATTTGAGGAATATGCACTCTGATTTCAGGAGATAAAGTCTCTTCTGGATTATGAAGTAGACTGACCAACTCTTCTAGCATCTTCAGAAGATGAAAACCTTGTTGGTTTTGGTGTGAGAGGGAAGAGCACCTGTAAGGAAATCTGGGAGGGCAGGGCAGATGGTTATGCAGCTTTAATCATGGCACAAAAATGTACAGAAGGTACAAAAATGCACCGTTTACAAAAGTACCTGTTGAGGAAAAGCCAGGCTGTGGTCACACCATCTTCAACTACTCAGTCTACTGAATCTTTGCCATCCAATCCAAGTGAACTGTCTGGTGGGTATCCTAAATAATGCTAAAATAAAGTCTATTTATTTATTTATGTATTTAATCTAAGGAATGGATGATGATGAAGAATTGGAGAAGGCAATGCTGAACATACCACCTTCATTATTCCAGACCCAATGTGATAAGTATAGCACTACAAGTATTAGATGTTTTCAGTCTTTTTTTTTTGGTGTCCACTAACCACTTCCCACCATTTTGATTTTTAGAAGCTGAACCACAACTCCTGGGGCTACCAACATCAGTAGAAACAGGTTTTTCTGCATAAATTCAGATCTGAAGACCAAAAGATGAATTTATCCATTCAATAGTTTCAAATGTTCTGACCATGTTCAACTAATAAAGTTCTTTTGTTCATGTTCCACTAACAATATCAAAAGAACAAAATCATTAATTTCAAACTGTGAGGAGGGTAAGTGTCATTTCATTGTTTTGCATGTTCAAGTGTTCTAGTGCTTTATCTGCTCAAGCAAGCTGTGGACATCCACAAGATGTGTTGTAATGAGGGTATAGCATGCTGGGTTTTCTTGTCACATTTAATTGAGCAGACAACACATGAGGCAGCTTACATCGACAATTTTCAAACATTTTTTTCAACTGTGATAACTGCTCTTTCTTTTTTTTGGTTTCCTCCCAGATGATTCCACTCCATGTGCTACTGTGTCTAAACCACCTAATGAAGTACCTAGCTCTGTGCATTCAGTATTGTTAGATGGAAAACTTGATTCTGTTTTTTTGGTAATTATAACAAAAATAAAAGCCTACACATTATTTTAAGAAAATCAAATGTGGTTTTGATTTTGCATCTACACAGATCCGGTTGTAAAGCAACCAGTGCCCATTCCTCCAGAGCTGTTGTGTCTTGTTCAGGAGCCAGCTGCAGCTCAGCTTGAAGTGTTGTCAACATGTAGGTCACTAGTTCACTACAATTTACAATTTTGTCATATTCTGCTTGTCTATTGTTGTAATTTACTTGGATTCTTCCCTGTAATGTACTTCACTTGTTTTCTACTCTGTACAGCAAGGAAAATACATTCTACAACTGCCACTGTGTCTAGGACTCCATTAAGGCACAAGTCCAAAACAACTGGTAAGTATGAACTCTAAATAAAACAGGCTTTGAAATGTTACCATTTCCTATAGAATTCCATAGTCAATCTACATGCACTTAAAACCTTCTGTTGAATTTCTTCTCAGTATCTTCAGTGTCCCAACAGTCTTCACCTCTCCTGCAAACAACAGGACAAGCTGCATCACAACAGGCGATACCCAGGACTCAGAGTATGTTCACAAGGATTTTGTCCCTTTCTTCTTTTTGTATCTCCACTTACCAGTATACTGTCATGCTTGGGTCACAGATTTGCACAGAAACACAGGAGGTTGTAGAAAACAGGAACTTTATTCAAACACTGCAAACATTTGTTCCTTTTTCAAAAGTTTAAATGTGCTCCATGACAAGTCAGAGATGACAGTTCTGCCAGGAGCAGAGAATGTCAGAGGGAGAGAGAGAGAGAAAAAAAAAGCAAACAACAATTCCAAAACTGACAGGTTCCCGTACAGGCTTTTAAGTAAGCGGAGTACCGCGCGAGAGGCTTATCACGCGACAGAGCCGCGTAAGGTAAGGAGCAATGTGAAGGTAGTCTGTCAACGTTTTTCAGGGGTTTTCCCAGGAACGTCTGTATTCTCTGAGGGTGCGATCAGCCCCCCAGCTCACAATACACATAACACCACTTAACAATGAAAAAAATATATATTTATGTTTGGGATTACAGGTGCATCTGCCCCTCTGCAGTATCATGGGTACGATCATAATATTAGCCAGTGGAACTGCTCCCAGCAACAGAAGGTCTGGATGAAAACAGAGCTGGAATCGATGGGGCTGTGGCCCGGCTCCCTCCCTGTTCGCCACCCAATGAAGATGGTGTCTTTGTGGCGTTTCCCACCTCAGCCTGAGTTGATAGACTGCACTTTTGAGCTCCCATCGCCCAAGTACTTTCAGCTTCACCCCTTCTTCATCTGGAAGCCTGAAAATTACAACTTGATGGGCAGGCTGAGGAACAACTATGTTCTGCCATTTCTTCAGGGTTGTTCACAACCACATATTGTATCAGCAGGTGTGGGCAGGCCTCGTGTGGTTGCTGGCATTAATGGACAATACTACCTTATGCATCAAGACTCTCCTGCAGGACATGTAAAAAACGCTGGTATGCTGACAATCCACAGTGGTTAGAAAAACTTCCACAGAAATTCACTAACATTTTGCCTGCCATCATAACATATAAGAAGGCCATCTGCAAAACTGTGATGGATGAACTAAGGAGAACAGGAAAGTCACTTAATTATATGGCTAACCAGATAATGGAAAAGATGCACCTTAAGTACGAGCAGGCTCACCTGGCCTACCTCCTTAGCAGTCAGAATATCAAGGATGCTGAGAAAGGCCTGTATAGTCAGAGAACCATCAGTGAGTTTCACAAAGGGAACAAAAAACCAGCTCCTTTTGGTGGATATGGGGACTCTGATGGTTGGTGTGGAGTATCAGACTTTTCCTATTACCTAACAAACTGCCTTTTACATGAATACAAAAGGCTACAGCCTGCCATAAAAAAGCTCCTCCAAGGCACCTTTGGCAAGCGTTATGCTCAGGCCACACCAGGAAAGTCGCCAGAACGGTCACATTCACATCCGGAGCCATGTCCTCTTACGCAGTGATGAACGAGAACTGGATGATCCTCTCCTGGATAATGCTACAGTATGAGACAGATAAGTCTTTTCAGCCCATGTACCAGGGTTTGGCTAACCAGTACAGAATTGCTGAGGTTGACAAGGCTAACTTCCAGTGGGTAGACAGGTGAGGGGCAGTAGCCATTGTTTTCTATTTATCTACTGAATGTGTCATTTTGAATTAAAGTAATTTGAATCAATGAATGAGTCATGTAATATGCAGACCATAGAGTGTGGGTTTAGACGTGTATAGACTAATAAAGAGTGGCTGTTCAGCATTCAGGGTTGCAGAATCGCTGCAAGTGGAGGATCTTGACTGGAATGCCTGGAAAACAAGTGATTCTGTTGTAGCCCAAGCCATGCATGCCTATCTACTGAACAGATGTGCATCAAGAACAATGTACAACAGAAACATTACCATGGCCGAACCAGTAGACTCTTGATTACAAGTCAGCAATTCTTACCGCTACGCCACGAAAGCTGTTGTATTACAGTGAACCTTTTGTGAAAGTGTTTATTTGATCTTTGGACTTCAGGCTTCACACATTATAAAGTTTATGCCTACATTTTTTCATATATTACTAAAATATGAAAAACGTTTCTGTTTTAACAATGTGTTTACACAGATTATTGTAGAAACAGAACACACATGAAATGCATGTGTTCCAAATAACAATCTATTATTTCCTCTCTAAAACTCCAACACTTCACTCCCAGATAATCAAGGCATGAGATGGGAGAACTTTGTGCACGTTCTGTGGCGGTGGGGGGATGGAATAGTAGGCTGCTTGCTGCTTGTCTTGATCGGCACATTTACAAGACAAAAGACGCTGATGGAGAGGTGCAAAGGGATTTACGAGTTTTTTCATAGGCTTTGGTAATTCTAGTGTTAAGAAAAAGGAAGCATGCTTATAAAGCTAAAATTGAAAACACATTCACTCTTTATAACATGAAAGATGTCTGGAATGGACAGGGCATAATTAATGGACTCAAGCAATCCAGGGCTCAGGTGCTAGAAGGGGATGTAAAAAAAGCTAATGCCAGTTTAATAGATTTTCCTTCCCTCTACCACCTTCTTCCAATGACCAGTCTTCCTACACCATTTCTACTACATCAACAACTCCTACCACTTTAATTGGAATGGCCAGTGATTAGTCCACCTCCGATCATCAGTAATGTGTGTCCATAACTAAAGACCAAGTAAGGAGATAACTGAGGAAGCTACACCCAGAGAAAGTTGTGGGATCAGATGGAGGCAGTTCTCTAATTTTTTTAATCAATTTTGTGGTTTCCTCTGTCACCTGTTCAGTCTGTCCCTAAGGCTCCAGAAAGTGTTGCTGCTGTGGAAAACACCCTCCATTGTTCCTGTTCAAAAGAAGACAGGTGCTTCTTCACCTAATGACTACAGACCAGTGGCACTTACGTCTCACATAATGAAGACCTTTGAGAGACTGGTCCTGGACTATATGAGTTCCCTTGTGGCAGAGCACAGTTTGTGAGACTCAAGGACTGTGTTTCACATACTGATGTGAGCAACACTGGAGTACCACAAGGACCAGTCCTGTCTCCTTTTCACTTCACTCTGTACAACTCCGACTATAAATATGTCATGTCAGGTCAACAAGTCATGTCACTTGCAGAAATTCTCATTCTCTCTATGAAGGTGTATTGATAATAATGATGAGACAGAGTATATGAGTCAGCAAAACCAAACTCTGTTCAGTCACTATTCAAGGAGTTAATGTAGAGGTGGTGAACTCCTATAGATATCTGGGGGTCCATATTAATGACAGGTTGGACTGGTCTCAGAACACATAAGAACTATATAAGAAAGGGCAGAGCAGGCTCTTTTTCTTTAGAAGACTGTTTTCCATTAATCTGGGAAGTGATATCCTTCACATCTTCTGCAACTGTCTGAAGGTCAGTGCAATTTTCTACACTGAGGTGTGCTAAGCTGGTAACATCACTTCAAGAGATGCCCACCAAATCAACAAGCTAATTAACACTAGAATTACCAGAGCCTACGAAAAAACTCGTAAATCTGTCCCACCTTATATTCCTTCGCACCTCTCCGTCAGCCTCTTTTATCTTGTAAATGTGTCGATATGCCCAAGTAGCAAGCAGCCTGCTATACCATCCCCCCCACCGCCTCAGAACGGGCAAGAAGTTCACCCAGTTCCTGCCTTGATTATCTGGGAGTCAGCTACCTAGAGTTGTAAGGTGAAATAATTTCATGTGTGTTCTGTGTCTACAACAATCTATGTAAACACATTGTTAAAACAGAAACATTTTCATGTTTTAGTAATAAATGACAAAATGTAGACATGAACTGTATAATGTGTGAAGGCTGATGGCCAAATATCAAATAAACACTTTCACAAAAGATACAAGTGCAATATGAAGGCTTCTGTGGTGTAATGGTTAGAACTGCTGACTTATAATCTGGAGGTCGTGAGTTTGAAACCAGCTTCCCCCACATATTTACCATTTTGAGTTGTGAGCTACTCTTATTGTTAATATTATACAATAAAAACATACATTTGCTAAATTTATAGTACTTGTGTAAATTTATAGTGCTTGTAAAAGTTAGCAAAGGGATTTAAGGTGGGATGGATTTACGAGTCTTTTTGTAGGCTCTGGTAATTTTAGTGTTAAAAGGGTAGGCTCAGTGATAGGATGCACTGAGGACCCCATGGAGGTTGTGGCAAAGGTGAGAATTGAAACAACACTGAAGTGCCATTATGAACAATGCTGCACATCCTCTCTCTGACACACTAACACTGAGTACTTTCAGCCAACGAATTAATCAGCAGAAATGTGGTAAGAAACACCACTGGGGATCCTTTATACCAAGAGCATTATGCCCGCATAATACATCACTGCAACTGTGACTGCCTTTTTCTTTCCTTTCTTATTAAAATTTTCTTCCTTTTTAGTCATTCTGGTGCATGTTCAGACCATAGTGTGTGTGTGCACATATTTATTTATGTATTATTTTATTTAAAAAGCTTCTGTAAAAAGCCAGATTCTCCCCAGAGGACAAATAAAATTCATTCTATCTGTCTTCACATAATTTTCTAATTTTTCCCCAAACTGCTAATTTTACTCACATGCAAAACTACCTACATTTAGGCAATAGGGCATCAAGTATACATTTAATACATCATGATATGTTACTTTAGATTTAACACCTTTGTTTTAAGGACAGTAAGAATTCTCAAATTTTCAGAATCTGTATTACTGCTAAGATTTTGCCTTTGAATATTGGGAGCAAGCTCTGCTTGAAAATTCTGACCATCACTTAATCTGTAACATATACTTCTGAATTCTGTAAAGGCTTAATACCCACAAGACATAGAACAATAATCCTAAAACTGGCTTCTGACAGTTTTGTACTTTCTCCAGGGACACCTCAATAATACATTAATGCAGTATTATTTTAGGTTACATATTTCCTCCCCCCTAAAAAACAAAAAAATATGTTGGACTTTTTCTGATAACAGTTTACAGTGTTCAGCTTTAGAAACTGATTTTGTCTGACTCTTAAAAGAGCACACATTTCAGTTTAACAAATCCTTGCCATGCAAGCAACAACTCTAGCTATATACACTGAACTTCCATCCATCCACTCTCTAACCCGCTGAATCTGAACACAGGGTCACCGGGGTCTGCTGGAGCCAATCCCAGCCAACACAGGGCAGGAAACAATCCTGGGCAGGGTGCCAACCCACCGCAGGACACACACAAACACACCCACACACCAAGCACACACTAGGGCCAATTTAGAATCGCCAATCCACCTAACCTTGCATGTCTTTGGACTGTGGGAGGAAACCGGAGCGCCCGGAGGAAACCCACGCAGACACGGGGAGAACATGCAAACTCCACGCAGGGAGGACCTGGGATGTGAACCCAGGTCTCCTAACTGCGAGGCAGCAGCGCTACCACTGCGCCACCGTGCCACCCCTGAACTTATACAAAAAAAGTGAAATTAAATAAGTGATAACTCATTCACTTAAATGCCTCATTTTAATGTCAAGAGGGTCAAACTAATGACAATGACAAAAATGCCAA
The DNA here is from genome assembly GCF_900747795.2 of Erpetoichthys calabaricus. NCBI lineage: Eukaryota > Metazoa > Chordata > Cladistia > Polypteriformes > Polypteridae > Erpetoichthys > Erpetoichthys calabaricus. The sequence goes on along the minus strand of NC_041396.2, from coordinate 133,982,662 downwards.
GTATCATTGATGAACAAAGAGCAGACAAAGTGAATGGGAAATATGACAGTTGCTATTTAGATTACAATGCAATCGGAATTGACTTGCCAGCATCACTTATAAGAGAATACTAGGCAAAAATAATCTTCATACTTAATTTAAATGCTGAAACCAATGGTGCATCTTGAACATTGGCAGTCAGTTAATTTCATAGTATGAGGAGAGTAGCTTATTACTGATTTCTGAGAAAAACATAGATAGATAGATAGATAGATAGATAGATAGATAGATAGATAGATAGATAGATAGATAGATAGATAGATAGATAGATAGATAGATAGATAGATAGATAGATAGATAGATAGATAGATAGATAGATAGATAGATACTTTATTAATCCCAATGGGAAATTCACATTCTTCAGCAGCAGCATACTGATACAATAAATAATATTAAATTAAAGAATGATAATAATACAGGTGAAAAAAAACAGACAATAACTATGTATAATGTTAAATATTGACGTTTACCCCCCCTGGTGGAATTAAAGAGTCGCATAGTTTGGGGGAGGAACGATCTCCTCAATCTGTCTGTGGAGCAGGACAGTGACAGCAGTCTGTCGCTGAAGCTGCTCTTCTGTCTGGAGATGATACTATTAAGTGGATGCAGTGGATTCTCCATAATTGATAGGAGCCTTCTGAGCGCCCTTCGCTCTGCAACAGATGTTAAACTGTCCAGCTCCATGCCAACAATAGAGCCTGCCTTCCTCACCAGTTTGTCCAGGCGTGAGGCGTCTTTCCTCTTAATGCTGCCTCCCCAGCACACCACTGCGTAGAAGAGGGCGCTCGCCACAACTGTTTAATAGAACATCTGCAGCATCTTATTGTTTATTTTGGTACATCAGTGGAGATTTAGCTTTTTGCCTACATCAGTTAATGCTATCCTGTGCTAACAAAAAATAACATTTCAGTAACAGATGAAATTTGTAAAACTAGTTAAAGGAGGGAAATAAATAAATACATAAATAAATAAACATTATTTTAAGTACATTATTAGAGAAGGAGCTGTTACATTTAAAAATTATATTTCCCACTCAGCCATATGCATGACAGTGGTTTCACACTTCAGTCCAGCACTACATGATGATAGTTCACAATATGTATTTCAGTATTTAAAAAAGGGTGTAAAGTAAGTAAAACAAATAACCTTCTATGTTCTCTCACTTAACAATTACATTAAGTGAATATCATAAAGGAAGTAAGCTATTGATTAGACAAGCTGCAGTTAGTACTGACTAAGAAATCCTGCAAGTCAGAATTACACATGATAGCACTCATATGGTGAATAAGCATAACGGTCATTATTTACAAATATATAGTGTGTATCTAGTTTATAATAAGCTGCAACACTTTACTATAGGTTCAATTCTGCTATCAACAAAAAGGCTGATATGATCATGTGTTTGAGCACTCCTACTTTTGGCAAAAGATTGACTAACATTCAGTGTAGCACTTTAATATTAACCATCAACAAAACACTCAAAAAGTGTATTCATTATACTGTATATATTCTTCAGCAGTGTCACTAGACCCTTAAAAATAAACATTGGGTGTTTAAACTTAATTTGTTTTTATATACAGAATGCAGGTAGCAGTGATGCAGGAGTAGTGCTGCTGCTTTGCAAAATGGAAGCCAGGTTGGTGCCCCGGGTGCTCCAGGCATGTAGTTTGCATAATTAGGTGAATGTGTTACTAAACTGGCATGAGTAAGGTTGTGATTGGTGTCCTATCCAGTTATTGTTCCTGCCTTACACTTAGTGACTGCTGGAATAGGCCCCAGCTGTCCCACTACCCTGCATTGGATAAGCACAATAGGAAAATGGATGAATAAAGAAGGCAACAATTTCTTGTTACATTCTTATAGTGATGTTGATTGTTAATTTGTCACACATGGACTATTTTTAAATTGATAAATTGATGAATTGATTTCTCACTATCCCATTTATTTTGGTACTGAAAATATTAATCATTACTAATTTAATTCACAGCTGGCAAATTCATCTATTGATTGATTATTATTTAGTAGACTTTTTTTAGCTCTTTAGTAATCCAGAACTTGTGTTTTTAGAAAGCTGCACATTGTTTTAGAAGGTAAACAGTGTTGACACAGAAGGTACTATTGTGTGTGATGCAGTGATCTGACTGTCACATTATTTACCAGCACAAGGACTTCTTCTCAGTCTCCACAGTTCATTTTCTTACTCTTCTTGTGGCAACAGATGGCTGTCTAATAACAGGTTTACAGGTAGGAGTAAGATGCATTGGATTGCCAAATGGTGGCACAGGTTTACATTGAAACTCATTGTTAACACTTAAATAAACGATGATGTCAACAAATATTATAACTGCAAGGTCAGAATGCTTCATCATTAGAGATCTGATAACAGAATAAATAATTTCTATTGCAATTTCCTCATTTTCAGATGGAGGAATAAAATATTGGTAAGAAAGATGTAACGTATCTCCGTGGACAGATTTCTACAGCCAGTATAGTCTGTATTACAATTTTAGCTTTAATTGTAATATGCTCCTGTAGCACCATTGCCATTCACATAGATATCCAGTCCCCCTCCTGCCTTTTTTCCCATGCTGTACTAGGTGTTTGTTCACTTGAATCAGATAAAATCCATTCAGCATTTAAAGAATATCAAGCATATCGGGTTTAACACTAGAATTACCAGAGCCTACGAGAAAACTTGTAAATCCGGCCCCCTTAAATCCGTTCGCACCTCTCCATCAGCGTCTTTTGTCCTGTAAATGTGCCGATTAAGACAAGCAGCAAGCAGACAGCTATTCATCCCCCACCATTGCAGAACGTTCACTAAGTTCTCCCAGATCATGCCTTGTTTGATTATCTGGGAGTGAGTGAACTGCTGGAGTTTTAGAGTGGAAATAATAGATCGTTATTTGGACATTTCATGACAGAAGCTGTTGTATCATCCTTGAATCTTTTGTGAAAGTGTTTATTTGATCTTTGGACTTCAGGCTTCACACATTCTATAGTTTATGCCTACATTTTGTAACATTTATTACTAAAATATGAAAAAGTTTCTGTTTTAACAATGTGTTTACACAGATTACTGTAGAAACGGAACACGCATGGAATGCATGTGTTCCAAATAATCTATTATTTCCACTCTAAAACTCCAGCAGTTCACTTATTCCCAAGGCATGAGCTGGGAGAACTTAGTGAACATTCTGCGACGGTGCGGGATGGAATAGCCGGCTACTTGCTGCTTGTCTTAATCGGCACATTTACAGGAGCAAAAGACGTTAATAGAGAGTTGCGAACGAATTTAAGGTGGGCCGGATTTACGAGTTTTCTCGTAGGCTCTGGTAATTCTAGTATTAAGCCATTCTCCATGTATCCAACGGGGGGCACTAGCTCCCTTGTTGGAATAAGTTCTTTTGTAATTGCGGCATGTTATATAACCTGAAACTATATAGATATAATATAAAAAGGCGATACCCCTCCCTTAGTGATATGGTGGTAAGAAATCACATAGGATAAATAACAGCTTTCTTTAATGACGGTTTATGCGGCATAACAGATGAAGAAAGCCATGACAAGACCGTCGGGAGTGGGGGCCTGATGTGTAGAGTCTGCCATTTTCGTTGTTGCGTTGGAAGGATTTTCTAGATTGGATGATGGTATCTCCCATCTGTCCGTTGGCTTCAAAGGTGTGCTGGGAAATGTTCCAAGGCTTTATACTCTTTCTTCATGTGCAGGCCCCCACTTAGGCGAATCATTCCATTCTAAACAAGGAAAAGAAGATATAGTTTCGTGCTGACTTGATACACAAAAATAGTATTCAATGCCCATTTCGAAGTTGTCCCTGTCTTGTCTTCTAATGCTTGCCTAGCAGTTCTAAATGATGAGCCCCTGTGGTAAATCTGGCTTTTTATTAGTTGTGAATGTGAGTAGAAAGAAAAGTAGATTTATAAAATATTTGTACAGAGCACAGTGACATATTAAACATATACACTTATTACATTCTGTAATACACAAAATGCCACACTACCTGAATGTGCTATGAGAGCTGATAAATCATCCATCTTATTTGAAAGATATCAAACATTCCTCATTATAGTTAATGTCAAGTGTGTTATGAATCCTTTCTGGTTTGCTTTTATTCTTGCTCTAGCTCTTCACACTCTTTATCTTCAGATGAACAGTTCCTGTTGTAGAGTGAAATGTAGCCACACAGGCATGGATTACAGAATATTTAGTAAACTCCACTTTTAGTTACTCATTGTGTCATGCTTTCACATGTTGCAGATGTAAGGTAGTCTTCAGAACCTCTTCACTCTCTTAAAACTCTAGGTCAGTCTGTCTTGTGTTATGCTACTATGCATCTCCTTCAGCAGGGTGCAAGCTGTAATCTTGCCCTGTTATTGCTGTTTGTCACACAATTAGCCTCTTGGTGCATTGTAGAAAGCATATACCACAGCGCAGTCTTTCTTGCATGCCCAGTGGCTCTGATTCTTCATCTGCAGATTAACCACAGTTTAATAGATAGAACAGACTGTTTAACTGCAGATTGATAACTTTGGCACTTTCCATTAATAATCTACAGGTAATCAGTTCACTAAAATTAGTCTTATATATGCTTAGAAAATTGATTCCTTACCACATTCATTTCCAGAGAACTGTTTTTTTTTTTTGTTCTTTTATGGTTAACTTACCTAAAGCAGCAGGAGAACAGTGCTGCTGTATGGGTTACATGCACACCCCCTTTTTCCCTTGAGTTATATAGTGGCTGCCAGAAGAGTAAAAGAGAAAATATACAAAACATGCCAGTCAGTGTAACAACTGTAAAAGTAAAATTTAAATGATAAACTAATCTAACTGAAGTTGCACAGTATGTTTTCCTGTTTTAAGATAGACAAGTTCTCAGATTTGCCAATGCTTTTTAATAACAGATTTTGAATTTTCAAAACTTCATACATAATGATCTGTTCAAGAAATCGTAACAAAAAATTTAACTTTCTGAACAAAATTTCTTTGAAAAACAAGTGCCAAATTTCAAAATAATCTGTCCACAGGGGCCCTAATTGTTTCAAGGGGACAGACAGACATGGCTATCACAATAGGTGCTTCTCACTTCATATACAAAAATACCTTAAAAAAGGGTTTAATTAACAAGGTTATTCAGTCAACAGGCCTTAGTTCATAGATAATATAAGTTGTGACTTGTTTCACTATAGAATACAAAATCAGACAGAGATTCCAATTCACACCAATGCTTTTTGTTATTTGTATTGAATCCCTGTCTCTCCCACTTTGCAAACAGTCATTAATTCAGGATAATATTTTTATACTCCTACCATTATTATCCCTTTTCTGTAGTCTGCTGGTGACATATCACTTACTCAAAATATATTACTGCCATACAATCTTTGTCCACAAAACTCAAAAAAGGCTTCAATCTCAAGAGCAGGTGTTAAAACACCAAATAGACCTTACAATGTAAAGTAGGCCTGACCTTGAAACTTAAGCAGGTTTGGTCAATAACATGAAAAAGGCCTAAGAAGCTCAAGAAGGGAAATCTCTTATTTTTTTAAGTTTGTTAAAAGGCCAACTGCAGAAAGTTGCCTCACAAAGAAGCAATTCAAAAACTAACCTAAACCAAAGCCAGAATCCAAATAACAAAAACTTACAAACCAGAAATAAAGACAGAGGAGTCAAAGAAAATAAGCAAAAGACAATGCCTCAGAAAAGCGCATATCCGGTATACAAATTCACACCATTCGACTAGTCTCTGCCAACATTTGCACACCTCCCTTATTTGATCAGGGGAAGACAACAGACTATTGAAAATTTGACTCTGGGGATACCTTTTTTTTTCTTTTTATTACAGTTTGAATGATGGTGCCACCTGGTGACTTAGAGCATGTCAAACACCAGAACAGACAGAACCCAGGCTAGCAAACAAACAGGCCAGAACTTAAAATTACTTACCTCTGCAATGCTGGGTGCTATGTCTAGTGATTTCTAAACATGAGAATACTCATTAAAGAATAATGAAAGACAAAAAGAAAAGAAACACAAATATTCACTAAAATAAAATACAAAAGAGTTCAGAAATAAGAAAATAAAAAAACAAGCAAGGAGCCCTGGCTAAACCATGACAACTACCAAAGAAGGAAACACTTTAAGGAGAAGTTGCTATTAGTTCCTGTGAATGATAATTCTAAAATCCATCCTTGTTAGTTTATCTTATAAAATATTTAATTCACTTGGATTACAAGAGGTTTAGAGACCTCTATATTGACAATGTGTTTGCATCCTTTGAATAAATATGACTCAGATATAATCTGCCAGCAATAAACTGCTTTTATTATGTGCATGGTAAAGGTTATGTCAGAAGAAATCTGCCCAGCATTCTGCAACATTTATAAGTATCTGTAGTTGAATGTGGACTATCGAGTGATGATAAGATTTTACACCATTTGCAGAGCCTGCTCGTTTCTTTGAAACAGTGCATGCCTACATGATCTACAGTAATGTCGACAGTGGAAGATTTCAGCTAAAAATGCCAGGTAATTAATGAAATTCAACAGTCAACACAATATACTCTTTTGAGCAAAGCATAATGAAAATCAGGGTATTACTGGAATACATGTTTCTTGATTAAAATTACCCAATATATACTAGGGACAAGATTACAAATGCAACACCAAACAACTGTTTGGCTTTGAGTTTTGGGATTATGTTGGGAAGCCATTTCTGTTTCTCTGTCAGGTACTGTATATACTCATGTATAAGTCGGGTCTTGAAACCTGAAAAATCAATCATAAAATCAGACCCCGACTTATACGCCCATTCAAAAATGCAACACTTATTTTTTTTTTTTTACATCTTATTGCCTCCTCCAATCTCGCATCAGTTTCTCAGACGCACAGAATTTTGTTACAGCAGCACAATTACCAATTTCTTTCACAACTTCAATGATGTTTAATTTAAAAACAGCTTCATATTTTCTTCTGATTGAATGCTCCATCGTGCATAAGGGATGCTCTTATGATAAAGGTGTATGAGGGTGTGAGATACAAAAAACACAAATCAATGCAAGCATTGGTTCAGAATAGTTTGGGTATTACCGTATGGTCGCGCAGGCGCCATACATAGAAAAAAAAAGGCAGTGTGCTCGATGGTTACTCTCTCAGGAGGGTGTTTAGCATATAATAATCTGTTGGACCAATAGCGTGAGTTTTTTGCATTCGACTTATACAACAGACATTATAAAATACCAAAAATTATACGGTAAAATCAAATCCCGACTTATCTGCGAGTATATACGGCATTAGGATTTACAATTACTCTTCATTGTCTGGTAGCAATATATGGGGTAACACCAGATGGAACAATAGCAAGCCATAAAAATATGTTGTGATATTCTACATTGCATGTCCATTGTCTAAACTTTTTTGAGATGGAAGACTCAGAACTGACCCTCCATAATTCAATAGAATTATAATGTCTTATTTTACCTAAAAGCTGAAACAAAAAATAGTACAAGTTGAAAACAATCAAAGTCTAGTTGGAACATATTAATGCCCCATTTAACCTTTATGATAATTTAATATGTATATAAGGGACTACTTCATATTAGGCTAACTGATCAAATCCTGTACTTCTTTAAACTTAGTGGGGGAGGGGTATTTAAGTAAGTATTTTATAGTAGATTTTTGGACACAGGAGCACACATGCATATTGAACCCAATTAGAGATACCATTCTATACAAATCTATACAATTCATGGCATTGCAATATGGGGAATTCCAAACTAACCATATATAACTACACAAATGGCAAGATAAAAATGTAAACTCTACACATACAGCAACTCAGTCTGGCATTTAAACTCCATTCTATGAAGCTGTAAAGAAATTGCACAAACCACCGCACCACATTGCCACCATTGATCATTGAGTCCATTTAGCAAAACACACTCAAAGATTACATGGAGAATTATGGGAAGATATATTTATGTGTCCATCTGAATCTGCAAAGTCATGCAGTTGAAGCAAATGTAGCCTGCAAAATATATTAACATGCCCAGTCTTGAAGACCACAGAAACATGATGCATTCCGAGTGAAGGTCAGTGAATGTGGACAGGAAGCACAATATACATACCCCAAATTTTATTTATTTATTTTTTTAACATTCTGTATTCAGTGTGATTTAGTTTTATCCCATTTTACAAACAAAAGATAGTTATAAAACATATTTAAAATAATTAAAATACAATACAATACACACATTGGAAGACATATTTAACCTCCACAGCATTATGTTTACCCCAGGAAAGCAACTCAAAAATGTTGAATTTTTTTAACACAAGAAAACATGTTATTAATGTGACAGAAACATATAAACTCTAAAATGTCAAAATAGAAACAGTAGGAACTGACATCTAGTGTCCACTGCTGTACTGATGCAGATTTAGTACATGTCCTTTCAGTGATATGTTTTGAAACGGTAACCAGCACACATTCGGATGCTGCAATCAGGGCAGCAGAAGCATGTTTCTTTGTACACTTTTTTTTTTGTCGCTTGAGCAAGATAGATTAGAATATATGTGCATGAACTGCACAATGCATGCCGCGCATTGTGTTACTGTATGCTTCCCCAGTGCAAGGCTTTATGACTTCCACATTTCCCCTAGCATGAATGATAGTTGCTGCATTGTAAACAGAGCTTGGGGGGTCTAATGTCTTTCTTGTCTTTCTACTTGATCACAAACATGTTGCCTTTTTATCACACACTACTTGCACCCATGTCAGCCTTCAGGTGACCAAAATCACCAGACATATTACAGCAAATCCTGTCATGTTGTGACATATGCACCAGTTTCACTATCTGCATCAATGTCTGATGGCCAAGTTTCTTTGTCATCACTATTGCTTCATTCAACTAATAGTTCAGTTTCAGTTTGTTCTAAAACTGCCTTTACAGTTTCTCGTTTACATACTATTGTGTTTTGGTTGAAGGCTCCACCCCTCTCATGAGTATTGATTAGATTAGAGTGGTAAAACACATAGAAAAATGAATTCTGTTTTTGCAGCATGATGTTTTTTTATCCACTGGATGGTAGCAGAATACTTTCCCAAGAGTTACTCAGGCTTAACACTGTAAAGTGGATCATTACATGTCACTAAGTCTTACTTGGGCTTAAACATAATTACATAGAATGCTGAGTCTGAATCACACTCGGGAGTAATGGCAACTAGGTTATTTGATTATATTTTGAAAAACTTTGAAATATTAACATACAAATATGGTTATGAATACACAAAACAAGATACTGTCACAACAAACTACTACAAAGTCATTAAAGCTTGACTGAATAGTCTCTTATTTAAAAAATGTCTTATGCTCATATGTTTATGTAATATACAGACATTTAAGCTGGCACAAACAACTTTAAAGCATGAAAGGGTGCAAAGAATGTTACTTTCAATGTTGCTTTCCCGTTCTTATAATTCTGTATTTTTCTTTCAATAAGATATATTGTAACTAAGCAAGTCTGCTATGACACAGTTCTACACTACAGAATAAAATAAAGCTGGGCATCACACTGACTCCGTGCAGAAAAAAATGAATACAAATGCATATTATTCATTACAGAAATGTTCTTGTCAGGATCAGTCAGTTTTTATTTGCACAACTGTAAATCAGCGAGGTGATTTCTTTTTTAACCAAAACAATGAACGTTGTGCTTTCCTGTATGCTGGATATTTATGGTAAATAAATTAGACTTGCCATTTTATGTATGGTAGACTAGAAGTGATGAATTGCTCCCAGTGGTGTTTCTTTACTGCACAACAGATTTTTCCTTCACCTCGCCTCATGTGGTCACTTTATAAATGGTAACAGAAGAAAGTTTCACATCAATAATGAATTAAGAATGAACAGATGGAAGGTTGGAAGTTTAGAGAGAAGTGCAAGGAAAATTAAAAATGCCTGCTGCATTTGTAGTCTTGGTACAATATTTGCAGTAGTACCTAATTTTCTAACTCTTTAACAGTATTTATGATTTTTTTTTACATTGACTTGTATACTTTTCCCAATAAATAACAAAATAGTAACATTTTATACAGCATATTTTGTAGCTAATGTTTAATTAAGGTCATTCAAATATTACAAAGAAATAATGTATCACTGGAAGCAAACTTTTCTTAATATATGTAAGAGAGACTGTATAGAGAGAAAGGTTTTAAAAAATTAACAGAATGTCAGCTTTTGATTACTGTAGATAACAGCTGGTTCTTCATACTGGATTTAAGTTTTGACAGCAAATGAGGTTCACATAAAGAAAAGTGTGGACACAAATTACATAAGTTTTTCGTTTATAACCAAAGCATGCATGTGATAATGAAGTGCACTGCACACAAACAGTGAAAAGCTGGGATTTGAACCCAGTCTCTTTTGGAGATGTGAGAGAACAGCACAAACCCCTGTCCTACTGTGTATTAAATATTTAAAATGAATTAGATTTACATAAAAGTTCATTAAATAAAAAGAAATCCTACTTTTATATAAGACAGTTGCATTTTTTGGATTGTGCACTATTGTTAAGTACTCACTGTGGACTATTTGGCCATTGATAAAATACATGGCCAGTCTGAGCTCCATTTGTTATAAAAAATAAATAAAAAATGGTGCTAAAGCTCTACATAATAACAATACTCTAGGATGTGTTTGCTAAAGAAGGGTAACCATATGTGTGGTACATTTCATCTTACTTCCATTTTCTGTTGGATACTGTGCACACTGCCAGTTTTCCTGCAGGGACCACTGTTAGCGAGAAGTGAACCCAGAGAAGAGAGGAACATGACTATCAAAGAAACAAAAATATAATACAAACAAGTGTCTTTTTAGCAGCTTCATAAGAATCTAATGAAATGCAATATGATAGTGATCTTTGTAGGTTAGTTCTTTTTATAGTTTATTTCATATATAACATCAATGAACATATTATCCATCCATCCATTTTCCAACCCACTGAATCCAAACACAAGGTCACGGGGGTCTGCTGGAGCCAATCCCAGCCAACACAGGGCACAAGGCAGGAACCAATCCCGGGCAGGGTGCCAACCCACCGCAGGACACACACAAACACACCCACACACCAAGCACACACTAGGGCCAATTTAGAATCGCCAATCCACCTAACCTGCATGTCTTTGGACTATGGGAGGAAACCCACGCAGACATGGGGAGAACATGCGAACTCCATGCACTGAGGACCCGGGAAGCGAACCCAGGTCTCCTGACTGCAAGGCAGCAGTGCTACCATTGCGCCACCGTGCCGCCCCATGAACATATTATGATTACTGTTATTATATAATCGTTTACCAAAAACTGCCAAATGAATATACTCCAAATGGTAATGAAGATTGTGTTGTAATGTATGTTTTGAGATTTTGCAGATAAAGAAAACTGAAGTTTCAAGTTAAAATTGTTATACTGATCAACCATATTGCCGGAGAGTTAATTTGCATATGCAAGTAAGAATTACATTGTACTCTGTACATGCAACAGTATTGACCCTATAAACAATCATATTTTCCATTGTCTAATTAATACAATATGTTACAATTTGCCATGCTCCTGTACAAGTTTGCCCTGAGCCCTTCAACATATCAGTTGTCCCATGCAATGCATGAGATTTTTGAAAGTGCTTTTGACATGGAGTTCCTGAAAGACCACACTAATGCACACATTCCCATCCCATGGCAATTTACAGTCAAATATTCTAATATACTATTCTTATATATTCTTAAAGTCACAAAGGAACAGAGAGAATATAGAAACTTCACACAGACCATGACCATGATGGAAACAAAATCCACACCCAGGCAGCCACACTAACTACTGCACTAGACAGTTTTTTTTTTGTTTTTTTTACCAAATCATCTGTAGCTGAGTTCTTTTGTCTTAAATGATATGTTTTAATAATAAATATTGTAACAAGTTCATACCATTGCTATTGTAACTGCTCAGTCAACCATAAGAGGCAAAGCAAAGGGAAAAAGTAAACACTATTATTTAGCATCTACAGTACAATATATAAGAAAATCATCCCATGCAGAATCTGTAATCACTTTCATTCATTGACATTTTTGCACTTACCAGCCATAGATTAAGATTGACACTCTTTGCTGAATAATGCAGCACATGAAGGAAAATAGATCCCTTAGCAATAGATTCACTGAGGTTTGCCCTTAATAAAGTTTAGCTTTGTAAGGGTTATTTTTTCATGTCTGCTAATGGATCAGGACGGCACACGTTCAATCCATCAACAAAGAGCAGAAGGACAATTTCTCCTTGAATTATCTTCTTGACAGTATTGTTAACACTTTAGTAAAACTCGACTCTGATTCTGTCACTGTCTGTGGATAATTCAAGTCAAAACAACAGAGGTAAAATGACTTAAAACGCATTTACCTCCTTTGAGCTTGAAATGTACACTATTTTAATAATGAACAATTATATTTAAAACCCTGTGCTTGTATGTGTTGTACACCTAATAACTTGAGATTTAATTCTTTGAATTTCAAATATTTTTTGTGCCTGATTTCAGTCAGCAACTCTTACTTATTTTAAATGAATTGGTTATTATTTTTGGAGTAACATGGTGGCATAGTGCATTATATTATTATATTAATATTATAGTGCATAGTGCATTAGCATTGCTGCCTAATTTAAAGTTTAGTTTCCTCTGCTTATAGTTCTATTGAGGTGAAGGGAACTGTCATTAATAAGTCTAAAATATTTAGCCTGATCTGGCAAATGAATCATGAGATGGATGAAAAATGTTTTTTTTATAAATATATAACATACTCTGAGCCCATTAACAAGAATTAAAATACACACAGATTAATTGAATTTGTCTTAAGAGCAATCAAGAATCCACTTTTATGGGTATAAACAAAAAAATATATATCAGAGGAACAACAAATGGAGCAGAGTCTCACCTATCTACTTGAGCACCACCCTGAAAATTAAAGCCACTTTTCACTGTTGACATAAAAAGGGGTCCTGTCTGATGACCAAAAAAGAAAGGAAATACAATAAAGAAAAAATGATAGAGAGCATGTAGAGTACTTGAGATCAGTCAAGGGGGATGCTAAGTTCTTCTCATTACAGATAGCATTTATTGGAAAAAAAATAAACAAGATTGTGGGTGGTACACTAAAACGTCTTCCCTTATATTTGTTTTTTTTTTCTCTGAAGTCTTACACACTAACATAGCCAGCAGTTTCCGGTCCAGTGTTTTGAAGCACACTAATGGGAAATGTACAAAGACAGGTCAAAGACGAGGTACATTAATTGTTTGTAGCTACATTTGCAGGTACATTCAAGAATCTGAAGAAGTTATTTTTTTAAATAATGCTGTGGTGGCACAGTTAATTTTGAATTCAAAACAAAATTAAAAAATAATAGTAAGGCAGTAGGAAAGGATACAAATACAAAAAAATATTAAAAGGGATGAGGCATAGCTTCAGTTCTGACACTGTCCTGTGCTGAAACAGCTTTGAATAAGCAGACAAAGGAGAAACACATTTTTTTCATGTTAGTATAGGAATCTGTGAAACACTCAACATCCATAATTTGTATATAGTTGTATTATATTTATTTTTGATGGTTTCATTTTTTAATTTAAATTTATATAGGCTGAGAAACACTGTTGTATAGGGGGCACTTGTGTGGAAATCTGGGCAGATAAAGAAAAGGGGTGAACACTTAAGCCATATTTTTAAGGTCCGTTTTAAAACACCATAATGAAGCTGACAACCATAAACCTAATTCACACAACATCGGCACTGATCCTAGGATAGCAGCAAAAGAAAGACCCTATCATATCCTCCAGTATAACAAAGGAAAGTCATAGCCCATTATGTAATCCCATTGTTTTACTACATAAACCCACTGGTTTATATTGTGAAATTTTTGAGCTCTTTTGAGACCCTCCCCAACTGTGCTGTACTGTATGCCAGAAACATGGTTGACATGTTTGTCAAGGGTTGTTTGTTCATCGACAAGGCAACCACAGGTTTACAGCCTCCCTAGTTAACAGATATGTTGGCCAATGGTTGATGCGGGGAAAATTCTAACCCAGGCACTGACCTGGCCCTGACACTGTTTGCTGTGTTTGTGTTTATTTAAGTGGTCATGCATTACCAAATTTAAGTTAAAGAACCCTTAAGCACTATTTATAAGGTTAAAAGTATGGCAGCATAAAGGAAGTCCTCTTACCACTTGTGTGTTGAAGACACTACCGCGAGAATGCGGGGCCATCTAGCGGGTGAGCGCTGTGAGGTGCGGTGTGGCTGGGCACACATGGAGCCGGTATAATGGCCAGTACGGGTTCCTCTGCAAGTGTTCAGGTGTACACGCTGGTGTCCTCGCAGTCTGCCCAGCGCAGGCGGTTTAAGCTGCGGCGTGATTGTAAGAAAAAGCCGTCATTTGCTTATGTATACAGGGTTGAGTCAGAGATGGGGATCCCGTATTGTAAATAACTGAATTTACTTACTCATGTGTCAGCAACTGGTGTGCTTGAGCTCAGCATAACCGTTGCCTGTCCTGGTTGGGGGGAGGAGCTTACGTGCGCGACCGACAGGGGTTCAAGTTTAAATACAAAGTTGCTTGGGGCATGTCATGGCATTTGGCTTGAACGTGCCAGCGTCTACCAAGATAGGCACGTAGGGTAGATGGGGTGGCAGATTTGCTGGACAATCTTGACGGTTATATTTAAGGAGTTGCCAGCCAACAGGGATTGTCAGTGGACCTACAGGCGAGGAAGGATTAAGCATTGCTGAGCAATTGGAGGAGCAGCAGTTGTGATTTTGGCGGATTTGTATATATATATACAGTGGAACCTCGGGTCATGACCGTAATTCATTCCAAAACTCTGGTTGTAACCCGATATGGTCACGACCCGAAGTAATTTCCCCAATAGGATTGTATGTAAATACAATTAATCCATTCCGCACCGTACCAGCTGTATGTAAATATATGTTTTTTAAAGATTTTTAATCACAAAAATAGTTACATATACCATAGAATACACAGTGTAATAGTAAACTAAATGTAAAAACATTGAATAACATTGAGAAAACCTTGAACAGTGAAAACTAACATCGCAAGAGTTCACGCTACAGCCTTACAAACCGATCGCTGTAAACACTTTTTTTTAATGAGTTTTAAGCACAGGGAAAAAAATGAACATTTAAAAAATCCGTAATTTATACAAAAACTAACCATAAACAACCAAGAAAACTAACCTTGCATGAGTCGAGTTCTGACATGAAGGAAGTGAGGAGGAACTGGGTGGAGAGGAGATTACACTTTTGAGGTAAAGTCCCTCTGCGCGATGCACGTCTGACCGAGAACAATGTACTGTACAGGGAGAGACTCAACACGTGCGTAAATCACCGGCGCGTACAAACCGGAAGGGAAATGAAATAGAGCACAAAGAGTTCACAGCGAATGCACAGGGAGAGACTGAACACGTGAGGAAATCATCGGTGTGTACAAACCGGAAGGGAAACTGGCTTGTTCGTCACCCAAGTGTGTGGTCGAGAACAGATGCAAAACTTTGGTCCACTGTATATATATATATATATATATATATATATATATATATATATATATATTGTGATAGATTGAGGTCTCCGTGACCCCTTGAACCCTCAGACCAGACGTCAGACACCAGATAAAAGTCCAAATAATGGTTTATTATTAGTAATAATAATAATAAATGTGCACAAAGCACCCTCCACTCCACAATACTCAATAATAATAATAACAACAATAATCAATAACCAATCCTCCACTCCCAGACGTGTTGCCACCCTTCCACCCAGCTCAGCTCAACGTCTGGGATTTCCCATAGTCCTTTTATAGTCCTGATCCGGAAGTGTTTCGCCCTCTCTGTCCACGTGACTAGGAACACTTCCGGGTCATATAAAAAACTCTTCTTTACCCCGGAGGCACGTCGTTTCTTCCTGTCATGTGATCATGACGCACCTCCGGGTTATAGGGCACATAAGAGTCCGACAACCTCCCTACAGCGACTCCTGGAGGCCCCCATGGTATCCAGCAGGGCTGTGCATATAAACTACAAAGTCCATGATGCCCTGCTGGAATTTGGGGCACGTTCATGCTGTTGGGAGAGCTCCTCCTGGCGGCCTGGGGGTGAGGGCCAGAGTAGAAAGCCGGCAATCCTTCACAATACCCCCCCTTAGCGAAGCCAACTGGGGCGAAGCGACCAGCCCCATGAGGGACGTCCTCCTCCAGGAGAACGCGTCAGCCGGGCTTCGGCCATGTTGTCTAGGTCCCCCAGAGAACCTAGGGGGAACGGTGTAGCGGTTAATCCTCCATTCCCCTGTCCTCCGGGGACAACTTTGCCAAACGTGGCCCGGTTGCTGACAGTTGTAGCACCGCCGTCGTCCTCCTGGTTGCCTCTCTTCCCGAGACCTGAAACATCTCGGGAATTCTGTTAGCTCCACCCTTTCCTCCACCAAGGGAGGTTTTACGGCTGCTTTGCTGCTCTCCGCCCTTTTCTTTACCTTGTCAGGAGACTCGCGTTTTATTTCGGGGATGTCCTGCTTTCTCTGGGGCTTGTGCACAGCGTGAGGCTCTCTATGGAGAAGAGAGAGCCTCTTTGCTGTTTGCACGCCCGTTGTCCTATGTATTATAGAAGGCGGCGTCATTAGCACCACATCGCTCCGGGTAACAGCACTTTCCAGCTGCCCTGGTTTGATTGGCACTTCCTCCTCCCCTCCAGTAACTAATGACAACTCCCTCATCACTTTATCAGGAGACTCCGGTTTCTCTTTTAGGATCTCCTTTTTAATCTGGGGCTTTTCCACAGTTTGGGTCTCTCTATTAGTAAAAGAGAACCCTTTTTCTGTCTGAACGCCCTTTGATTTTAAATTAACCCGAGGCGGCGTCTTCAGCCCCGCATCGTTCCAAGAGCCAGCACTTTTCAGCTGCCCCAGTTCGACCGGTGCTTCCACCGCCCCTTCCGTCATTGTACCACAATCTTTTGTAGCGCACGCAGTGCTTTGGCACCCGGTACTTATTAAACACGGGCCCGTTTCACACTGCGTCCCTATATTATTATATACGGTACCGTCTTTACTAACCTGTACCGCCAAATCATATAAGACGGGACGCTCACGTCCTAGTCGCCGTAGGTAGTCATCCACCTTCTTTACCGGAGCTTCGGCCGTCGCTCCCAGGTCTCCGACGATCCTCTTGATCTCATTCAGCACCTGAAAAATACTTCGTACGGGTTCGATTAATTTTTCGAGTTCCCGCACGTCTATAAAGTTATTTATTTCGGCCGGTGGCAAGCTCACTTCCTTGTTAGCCTTACCAGCCGGTCGGGAGCCAATGAGCACGTCCGCTGTCGGCACGTGCTCTGACGGGTCTCGCGGAGGCTTCTGGGAATTGGAGTCTTTTTTGTCTGAGGGCCGGGTTGCCTTCTTTGGCGAACTGCCATCTGTCTTTATTAATTTATCGACACACGGATCAGCCAATTCCCGGCCCTCCTTACCTTTTTGCGGGGTGAGCGGTGCTTCACTCGCCTCCCCCTTCTCTTTTGGAAAGTCCAAGTCTGTTTTTTCTTCGGAGAAGGAGCAAACAGCGGGACGTGGACCACCTCCTTCCCAGAAAGCTTCGGGTTGGGTCACGTGACCCTTGTCGGCTGCCGACCTGCGGAAGTCAGTCATCTCTCTCACCGGCTCGAACGAGAGATTGCCACCGTTTACAGGAGTCTTGTCTGCATCCCGCAGAGCCTCCGGATGATTCTTCCCGAGGTATGTGCAAGGTACAAAGTGAGTTAATTCAAAATTATTTTCAATTATTTCCCCGGCACATACCTCGATGCAGTCTTCCTCCGTAGGCTTATCCCGCTTCGCATGGTCGCTCCTACGCTCCTCCTGAGCGTCGGCCATTATGAGAAGAGCTTCTCCGCTGGCGCTGCCACTCTGCTTACCTCTCTTCTTCCCCATAACGGACCTGGTAAAGGTAGGTTCAGGCGATGTTGCTGCGTGTCTGGACGTTGTCCTCTTAGGGTTCTGTCCACAGTAAAATTTTTTAAATACAGGTCCTCTGCCAAAATCGACGGCCAGAGAATCCTGCCGAGACTACGCCAACTGTGATAGACAGAGGGTCTCTGTGACCCCTTGAACCCTCAGACCAGACATCAGACACCAGATAAAAGTCCAAATAATGGTTTATTATTAGTAATAATAATAATAAATGTGCACAAAGCACCCTCCACTCCACAATACTCAATAATAATAATAACAACAACAAAAATCAATAACCAATCCTCCACTCCCAGATGCGTTGCCACCCTTCCACCCAGCTCAGCTCAACGTCTGGGATTTCCCATAGTCCTTTTATAGTCCTGATCCGGAAGTGTTTCGCCCTCTCTGTCCACGTGACTAGGAACACTTCCGGGTCATATAAAAACTCTTCTTTACCCCGGAGGTACGTCGTTTCTTCCTGTCATGTGATCATGACGCACCTCCGGGTTATAGGGCACATAAGTTCGCTTCCCGGTTCCTCTCTGTGTGGATAGCGCTTTGAGTACTGAGAAAAGCGCTATATAAATGTAATAAATTGTTATTGTTAATAAGAGTCCGACAACCTCCCTACAGCGACTCCTGGAGGCCCCCATGGTATCCAGCAGGGCTGTGCATATAAACTACAGAGTCCATGATGCCCTGCTGGAATTCGGGGCACGTTCATGCTGTCGGGAGAGCTCCTCCTGGCGGCCTGGGGGTGAGGGCCGGAGTAGAAAGCCGGCAATCCTTCACAATATATATATACACAGTGCATCCAGAAAATATTCACAGTGCATCACTTTTTCCACCTTTTGTTATGTTACAGCCTTATTCCAAAATGGATTAAATTCATTTTTTTCCTCAGAATTCTACACACAACACCCCATAATGACAACGTGAAAAAAGTTTACTTGAGGTTTTTGCAAATTTATTAAAAATAAAAAAATTGAGAAATCACATGTACATAAGTATTCACAGCCTTTGCTCAATACTTTGTCGATGCACCTGTGGCAGCAATTACAGCCACAAGTCTTTTTGAATATGATGCCACAAGCTTGGCACACCTATCCTTGGCCAGTTTCGCTCATTCCTCTTTGCAGCACCTCTCAAGCTCCATCAGGTTGGATGGGAAGTGTTGGTGCACAGCCATTTTAAGATCTCTCCAGAGATGTTCAATCGGATTCAAGTTTAGGCTGTGGCTGAGCCAAACAAGGACATTCACAGAGTTGTCCTGAAGCCACTCCTTTGATATCTTGGCTGTGTGCTTAGGGTCGTTGTCCTGCTGAAAGATGAAGCGTCACCCCAGTCTGAGGTCAAGAGCGCTGTGGAGCAGGTTTTCATCCAGGATGTCTCTGTACATTGCTGCAGTCATCTTTCACTTTATCCTGACTAGTCTCCCAGTCCCTGCCGCTGAAAAACATCCCCACAGCATGATGCTGCCACCATAATGCTTCACTGTGGGGATAGTATTGGCCTGGTGATGAGCGGTGCCTGGTTTCCTCCAAACGTGACGCCTTTGTCTTTGTCTCATCAGACCAGAGAATTTTCTTTCTCATGGTCTGAGAGTCCTTCAGGTGCCTTTTGGCAAACTCCAGGTGGGCTGCCATGTGCCTTTTACTAAGGAGTGGCTTCCGTCTGGCCACTCTACCATTCAGGCCTGATTGGTGGATTGCTGCAGAGATGGTTGTCCTTCTGGAAGGTTCTCCTCTCTCCACAGAGGACCTCTGGAGCTCTGACAGAGTGACCATTGGGTTCTTGGTCACCTCCCTAACTAAGACCCTTCTCCCCCGATCGCTCAGTTTAGATGGCCGGCCAGCTCTAGGAAGAGTCCTGGTGGTTTCGAACTTCTTCCACTTAACGGATGGTGGAGGCCACTGTGCTCATTGGGACCTTCAAAGCAGCAGAAATTTTTCTGTAACCTTCTCCAGACTTGTGCCTCGAGACAATCCTGTCTCGGAGGTCTGCAGACAATTCCTTTGACTTCGTGCTTGGTTTGTGCTCTGACATGAACTGTCAACTGTGGGACCTTACTGTATATAGACAGGTGTGTGCCTTTCCAAATCATGTCCAATCCACTGAATTTACCACAGGTGGACTCCAATTAAGCTGCAGAAACATCTCAAGGATGATCAGAGGAAACAGGATGCACCTGAGCTCAATTTTTAGCTTCATGGCAAAGGCTGTGAATACTTATGTACATGTGCTTTCTCAATTTTTTTATTTTTAATAAATTTGCAAAAATCTCAAGTAAACGTTTTTCACGTTGTCATTATGGGGTGTTGTGTGTAGAATTCTGAGGAAAAAAATGAATTTAATCCATTTTGGAATAAGGCTGTAACATAACAAAATGTGGAAAAAGTGATGCGCTGTGAATACTTTCCGGATGCACTGTATCATAAAATTATAATATCATGACAAAGTTGATTTATTTCAATAATTCCATTCAAAAAGTGAAACTTGTATATTAGATTCATTCATTACACACAGACTGATATATTTCAAATGTTTATTTCTTTTAATGTTGATGATTATAACTGACAACTAATGAAAGTCCCAAATTCAGTATCTCGGAAAATTAGAATATCAATTAAGACCAATGCAAAAAAAGGATTTTTAGAAATGTTGGCCAACTGAAAGGTATGAACATGAAAAGTATGAGCATGTACAGCACTCAATATTTAGTTGGGGCTCCTTTGGCCTGGTTTACTGCAGCAATGTGGCGTGGCATGGAGTCGATCAGTCTGTGGCACTGCTCAGGTGTTATGAGAGCCCATGTTGCTCTGATAGTGACCTTCATCTCTTCTGAATTGTTGGGTCTGGCATATTGCATCTTCCTCTTCACAATACCCCATAGATTTTCTATGGGGTTAAGGTCAGGCGAGTTTGCTGGCCAATCAAGAACAGGGATACCATGGTCCTTAAACCAGGTACTGGTAGCTTTGGCACTGTGTGCAGGTGCCAGGTCCTGTTGGAAAATGAAATCTGCATCTCCATAACGTTCATCAGCAGCAGGAAGCATAGTGCTCTAAAACTTCCTGGTAGACGGCTGCGTTGACCTTGGACCTCAGAAAACACAATGGACCAACACCAGCAGATGACATGGCACCCCAAACCATCACTGACTGTGGAAACTTTACACTGGACCTCACGCAACGTGGATTCTGTGCCTCTCCTCTCTTCCTCCAGACTCTGGGACCTTAATTTCCAAAGGAAATGCAAAATGTACTTTCATTAGAAAGCAGCAGTCCAGTCCTTTTTGTCTTTAGCCCAGGCGAGACGCTTCTGACGCTGTCTCTTGTTCAAGAGTAGCTTGACACAAGGAATGCGACAGCTGAAACCCATGTCTTGCATACGTCTGTGCGTGGTGGTTCTTGAAGCACTGACTCCAGCTGCAGTCCACTCTTTGTGAATCTCCCTACATTTTTGAATGGGTTTTGTTTCACAATCCTCTCCAGGGTGCGGTTATCCCTATTGCTTGTACACTTTTTTCTACCACATCTTGTCCTTCCCTTCGCCTCTCTATTAATGTGCTTGGACACAGAGCCTCTTTAGCAATGACCTTTTGTGTCTTGCCCTCCTTGTGCAAGGTGTCAATGGTCGTCTTTTGGAAAACTGTCAAGTCAGCAGTCTTCCCCATGATTGTGTAGCCTACAGAACTAGACTGAGAGACCATTTAAAGGCTTTTGCAGGTGTTTTGAGTTAATTAGCTGATTAGAGTGTGGCACCAGGTGTCTTCAATATTGAACCTTTTCACAATATTCTTATTTTCCGAGATACTGAATTTGGGACTTTCATTAGTTGTCAGTTATAATCATCAAAATTAAAAGAAATAAACATTTGATTAAACATCAGTCTGTGTGAAATGAATGAATCTAATATACAAGTTTCACGTTTTGAATGGAATTACTGAAATAAATCAACTTTGTCATGATATTCTAATTTTATGACCAGCACCTGTATATATATATATATATATATATATATATATATATATATATATATATATATATATATATATATATATATATATATAGTTATATATCCCCTAGAGATAATTTTTGGTGGAGGTATATATACTTATTTGGTGCTGGGATAATTTTGATTTTGCGTTTGGTGCAATTGTTTTTTCTTTTTGTATATACACATACAGTATTTGTTTTTTGTTCTTGTGCATTTTTTTCCTGTTGGAGGAGCTTCTTGAGCCAGAACTAAAGGAAGACAACCTTCATTGTTGGAGTGTGTGTGTAGTTTTTTTTAGGAGTGCACTGTTTTTATAAATGCACCATTTTTTTTTTTTTATTTCTGAAGAAGTGTCAGTGCTGAAGGACTGTGAATCAAAGCCTCCCTGACACTACTGCATTTTTGTTGTAAAGCACTGTTGTAAATAAACTTGCACCTTCCACCCTTCAATTTTTGTCTGTGTGTCATCTCTCCGCTGATCCTGTTTGGTTCATCAGATGTCCAGTATGTAGCTGGGGGCCACTTTCCCACTACACTAGATATCACAAGCTCCCATTTTAATAAATACCCTGGCTGTTCCTGTTTTGATTTGAATAAATTTGGTTTTCTTGAAGCCTTTGGACTCAGCATCTTATCTCAGGTGCAAAACAGATTCACAAGTCACAATATTAATAAAATAAAAAAAAAAAAAAAAAAAACTAACCTGCAGAATAAAACCACTGTATATAATGAATACTAAATATTCTGAATAGGAATGACTAGGACCAGGTCTCAATGGAACAAGGTACAAAAAAAATTGTGTGACTTGGCAATATCAATTGAAGAAAAATGTGTATTATTTTGAGACTTTGTGAGTTTATTCTACTTATTTTAGCTTATTTCTGTGCAAGACTGATCAGGAATCATCATCAAATTACATGTTTTGGTCCCTTATTATTAAGACTTCACTTCATGTGTTCTGTCCCACTATTGGCTACTCCTAACTTTGTTCTACTTTTCTTACCCTCCAGGAAAACATCTCAGAAAAGTGTACTGGGAACAGCTCAGATTATGGGGTATGGCTTGTCATAAACACTGGCAGGCAAAGAATGATAGGGCACAACCTTAATAATGATTTAATTTGGCTGTATTCAGTATCGCACTAGTGACAACACATATTGCTTAAGCTAGGGTCTGGTCACTAATATTAAAAAAAAAAGTTGGGGCGTGTTTCAGGAGCCTAGTGTTCAATATACAATGCAGCAGAGATTTTAAATATATGTTAAAAGGCAGTGTAGCCTACATTTTTTTTTCATTTTCAATTTATTACACATATTACTACTGTTTGAAATAATAAGAAGATCGATGTAAAAATGTTAACCTTGTATTTCTAGTTATTCATTTTTCAGAAAATGACAACAACACCAATCCCTCAACTAAAGTGGTATAGGAGACATGGTAAAATAAAGTTAAATGATCAAAAAGACATCATGACTTTAAATGCATTGCCAAATGATTTTTTAAGTAATCAAGTAAGTTAAATTGAATATAAGCATTTTCAAAATGGGCATACAATAAAACTTATGTCCACCCTTGTCAAATAATACCGTCTACTGTTCACTATCATCTACAAGTTATCTGCATTCTTTACATACAGCACACAGTCATAAACACATTATACAAGGATCATGGTCACTGTTTAAAGGTGATCATTATATTCTGACCACATCAAATACTGTAATTATATTGTGATAAACAGTTTATTTCAGAGACCTATACATTATTTATATTTTTAATGCTTATGTGGCTGCTTTTGCAAGATTAAAACAAATGCAACAAGAACAGGCAATTCAGCTCAACATGCTTGTCCATCCTATTAACCTAGATTGTCCAAAATAACATCAAGTTGAAATTTGAAGGTCCCTAAAATCATACTCTTCATCACATTATTTGGTCATTTATTCCATACACAGTACCTATGGCTCTTTGTGTGAAGAAAAACTTTTAAACATTCTGGAAATCTGCCTTTAACATGATTCTAACCATGTCCCCATATTCTTGTTGCAGAATTTTTTTTAAAGTAACATCTGGGATCCACTGTACTAATTGCTTTCATAATTTTAAACACTTTAATCATGTCACCTCTTAATCTCCAGATGCTTAAATGTAAAAGGTTTAGCTCCTTCAATCTGTCCCCATAACTCATACCTCTTAGTCTCGAAATCAGCCTAGTTGCTCTTCAATGGACTTTCTCTAGCATTGCTATATCTTTTTGTAATAAGGAGACCAAGATTGTACACAGTACTCCAGATAAGGCCTCACTACTGTGCTATATAACTTTACCATAAATGCCCTTGACTTGTACTCCATGCATCATGATATACAGTATAACCTAACATCCTATTTACTTTCCCGATTTTTTCTATACATAGTCTTGATGTAGATAGGGATAAGTCTTCCATGATTCCAAATCCCTGTAATTAGGTGTACTTTCAAGTTTCAGAATTCCCATTGTGTATTCAAATTGAACATTTGTACTTCCTACGTGTAACACTTTACATTTACCCATATTACATTTCATCTGCCACAGGCCTGTATGCTGTCCAACTCCCTCTGTGACAATGAAGCTGATTCTACATTGTCTTCCTTTCCACCAAGATAATGATTTTTCTGTCACTGTTGGCTACATTCTACTCCAGTGGTCCTCAATCACGGTCCTGGAGGGCCGCAGTGGCTACAGGTTTTCATTCCAGCCAGTTTCCCAATTAGACCTTAGTCCTTGCTGATAATGAAACTTGGTGTTTAACTATATGGCTTGTTAGCACTTTCATTCATCATTGTAGATCAGAGGTCCTCAACTACAGTCCTGGAGGGCCAATGGCTGCAGGTTTCCACTTCAACCAATTTCTAAATTAGAGCCCATTTATTTAATACTAAAGCAATATATTTTTGGGCTTAATTTTAATTATCTTGCCTGTTACAATTCAGAACCCTTAATTGCCTATTTTAGTTTTAGCAGCTGTATTTAAAATTTTAATTGTTGCCTGTTTTGTTAATCAGATATTAGTTAATAGTAAAATGTAGATAACCAATAAACCAGCAGCTCTCCAGCCAACAAGCTTCCATTTAAACATGTGTATATGTACCATTAAAAGTGTCTGTGTTTAAAAAAATGTTTAGAAATAAATGAGAGGGGAATTGGAAAGAGTGTCAAGTTTAATTCTGTTCTAGTCCACAAAACACATGGATAATTCTCTTAGGTAAAGAAACTCTACAGCGCAATTACAATTTCTCTTGGATGAATAAAAGCACTAACAAGTTTCATTATCAGCAAGGACTGAGTTCTAATTAGGAAACCAGTTGGAAGGAAAACCTGCAGCCACTGCAGCCCTCCAGGACCATGACTGAGGACCCCTGTTCTATGCTTCTGGGTCAAGTGCAAATCCACCTTTATCAGTAGAATGTAGTGGAGTACAGATTCAAATGCATCCAGTTTGGACTTTTCACTTTATTTTTACAGCCTGACTTTTCTTTAACAATGGTCCAGGAACTTAGGGACCCAATGAAAAAAAGTCTCCTATGGTGCAAATACAAAGGATGAATGGAGGAGACCACATGTCTAAAAACCACTATCAAGGGAGAATCATTATGCTGTCTTTGAACACAAAGTCCTTCCAGTGATGTGGGCCAAGATCCAAATGCAGTATGTTTGAAAAAAAGTATTTTGGAGTAAAGTCTGTTCTGTTCTTGGCTGGAGCTGCTTGTCTCCTGTATTTGACTACTAGTTTGTTTTTACAGGAAAGAATTTATGGAACCCACCTAAAGTGGCAAAATCTAATCCAAGAAGTCTAACCTTTAAGTTTCTTGTCTGCACAGTGGTGATGAAGTCATGCACAAAGCCTTGACATTCACAGTAATCGTTTAAAGGTTCTTGAAACATCAAAACCCACTTTTAAATCTCAGGATGCTAAGGACATGTTGGAGAAAGAAATGATGAAGTATACTTAAGAACTTTCAGCAGAAGCAGAGTATGCATTTTAATGAGTAATCATTAGCCTAAAACTCCTTTTTTCAGCATTCTGCTGCAAATTGAATTGAATGTAGGAGTTCCAATAATTATGAATACAGACAAAACAGTAGGAAAACAATTATAAATAAACAAGTTCAATGGAATCCAAAATCATTATTTATGCAAAGTTTGAAATTAGCAGTATTTAAAATAACAGTCAGAACTAGGATACTATGCAAAGGTTGATGCAGTATTGCATTTATAAGTAGTGTGTTATGATTGTGTCTTTTGTTATTATTTTTTTCTTGAACTTAGTACATTTTAGTTTGAGACCTTGTATTTTTGATAAGGCTCTGAATCATGCAGTTTTCAATTTTACTTGTGTTTTGTGATTTTGTTTGGTTTAAAGACTGCTTTTTTATTTTAACATTATGTTTTATTCAACTGCCTTTCAATAATGGGCACTTCTATTTTGTTCAGTCAAGATGCATTCTCCAGTTACCACCATGTGACCAGTGCTTGAGATGGTTTGTGACATTGCAGGGCCTTACAGTAGTATTCTGCACTTTCAAGTATTCCTTGGTGAACAAAATCAACCATTTTCAAACTTGTTACTACTGAAGATTATTAGTGTCAGGTTTGCTTTGGTCTTGGCCTTCTTTTGCTTTAATACTTTTGAATTGTCTCTTTGACTTAAGATGCTTTGGTTTATTGCATTTGGTTTTTACTACTTCTAGCCCCTGATGATTCTTCTGTGCACCTGTTTTGCCTCTCCTAGTCAATTCTCATCCTCTGATCAGGCATCAGGCTTTTTTCCATTCTGCCCTTAACATAGCAAAAAATTTTAAAAAAATTTAAAAATCTTATTACAGAAATTATTTTAATCCATTGTTCTTTATCATCTCTAATTATTGGGCTTTATATTTGATTACATACTTGTGTCTGATTTCTTAATTGCTCCATTTTCCCCAATTCAGCTGTCCATTATCAGTGACCAAAATAAAAAAAAAAAAATAGCCAATTGAGGACCATTTATAAACAAATTTTTTGCACATGTGTGTTTTTGTCCCTGGGGTGGACTGGCACCCTGCCCGGGGTTTGTTCCTGCCTTGGGATTGGCTCCAGCAGACCACCGTGACCCTGTGTTAGGATACATATAGCGGGCTGGATAATGGATGGATGGATAGATGGATTTGTATTATTGACAATTGTTCTGAGGTGACATGCAAGTAAGGATTGTATTGTACTATGTGCACAAGACATGAAACTTGAAATTTAAAG
Source organism: Erpetoichthys calabaricus (assembly GCF_900747795.2). Lineage (NCBI taxonomy): Eukaryota > Metazoa > Chordata > Cladistia > Polypteriformes > Polypteridae > Erpetoichthys > Erpetoichthys calabaricus. The sequence continues at coordinate 133,955,301 of NC_041396.2, read as the reverse complement.
CTTAAGTGGACCAGCTGAAGCATCAAAAAATTACTACTTCAATAAAATATTTACCACAATAAGCATATATATCTGCTACATTATAAGATCATAGGGAGTACAACATGTGTATCATACATATGAGGAAAAATATTTAATTTTCCACTATATTTTGATATTAACAATAAAAAAACAAATGCACATTAGCAATTAATTCTCCTGCAGCAAAAACTAAAAGCAGTACTGACAAATTTATAGATTGTTCTTTTATAAGGAGTGCCAGGTACTGGAAAATCTACAAAACATGAAGACAGCTTGAAACTGAGAGCCCTTGGAAGCATTTTTTGTTAAGTAGCTTGTAATTTGTTTGCTGGTTTTGCACTTTAGAAATAAGAACGGCACTGCACATCTACATTCCAGACCTTTTATCTTTAATCTTCTACTGATCAGAAATGGATCCAGTAAATGGCCTTGTGTATCTCCGTTTATAACAGACAGGTGTTACTTTGTTTATTAACATTACTAAAACTGTACAAAAGCATGGAGGTCTGATGCTAATCTCTTACCCATCTTTTAAGTGCTCTTTTATATTCTGTTTAAACAGAATTTAACATTAGGCATGCAGTAGAGTTTGATGACTAGATTTAAGCTTGAGCTGTAAGCATAAAAAGTTGTGTTTTAATTAAGTTTGTTGTTATTAATTAGTTGTTCATGCAACGTTATATACTGTACATTAAAAATTGCTATTTGCATTATTAATTTGTTGTTTGATGTTGACAAGCAATAATAACATTGACAAACATTATATATAAAAAAAACACCACACTGAATTTTAAACTTTACATTGCCTATAAAAAGTACTCAACCCCTTGGAAGTTTTCATATTTTATTGTTACACAACATTGCCTCACAATTGATTTAATTTGGCTTCTTTGACACTATAATAAACTCTTTATTGTAAAAGTAAAAATAGGTCTCTTCAAAGTAGTTTAAATTAATTACGAATATAAAACACATTGATCACAGAAGTATTCTCCTAATTTAATAGGACACACCCAAATCATCACTGGTGCAGGCAGTTGGTTTTAGAAGTCACACTTAGTTCAATGAAGATCTGTCTGCAGTCAAATGGTTCCCATTGATTGTAGCATACAATCCACCATATCTGGAAGGTCCAGCTTGTGGTGAGCCAGTAAAGTGGTCTAACCTACACAATGAAGACAAAAGAATACTCCAAGCAACTCTGTGAAAAGGTGATTGAAAACCACAATTTAAGGGATTGATACATGAAATATACCCAAATAAGGGCAAACTAGTCCTTGATGCTCCTCATGATAGGGCAAAAGAGACACATTTACTAGGGAGGGAGGAAAAGAATTGCTTAGTTAGTACTCCGGCTGAATGGAACTTCCTTTTCTTTGACTGAAGCAGTAGTTCCATTAGACACACTCAAACGGGACTCATGTCATACTGTAAGATCTCACTGGCACTGTAGAGCATTACACAGAGAAATACAAAAGGGTTCAAATATCTAAGGCGCTAAAAGAGATAAAAATCATAATACTCAAAAAGACCGTCACTTAGATAAAACAAGCAATGATTAGATTTTGAAGGGTGAGCTCTTCTATTTCTCAGCCCTCACATTAAGTAACTGTTGCTTTGACAGCATTATATGGCGATACTAGTCGTTAAGTTAATTAGATGTATTAGAATTACTATGTAAGCAAGTACTTTTCTGTATACAATATTTGTAGGATGTCTACCAAAGGCTCAACATAAATTTTGTGATCCTTTCCTTCAGGCCTGAAAATTTCAATATTACTTTCTGATTAAATTGAGTCATTTCACTGAGCCTGTCAAAAACATTTAGCCTCATTCTAATGTCTAAATCAGCGTTTCCCAACCTTTCTTTTCTTTATTGGGCTGTGGCACACTTTTTGTAACTAAAATCATCCCAAGGCACTCTATTTTACTAACCACAAATTATATCTCATACACATACTCAACTGCCCAAAGGAGTGGGACTACCAGAGAACCCTGTAAAAAAGCAGCTCTGAGATTAGCGTTTACAGATACAGCACTTAGTGAACACTTTGGTGGCATCTCCAAGCTGCCTTACCCCTTTGCACACTCCTCTCTGCCTCAGAGGCAAGTCATATGCCAACTAACCTCCAGTCCTGTGAGGCTCACTGGCGACCACATACCCTGGGGCAGATGGGCTCTAATACCCAGGAGGCACGTCCAAAGTGCTCTAACATAGTTATCACAGAGCTGCTTTTATTCCAGCTTCTCCAGGTAGACCTAACCTCCTCAGACAGGTCTCAACCACCTGGGGAGCTTGTCCCTCTTAGGTTCAGACCCAAGTGCACTACATTATTATTTCCACACGGCACATTGGTTGAAAAACACTAGTCTAAATGACCACAGCTGCTTTCATGCCACTTGCATTTTACCAACAGATGTTTTAGGTCTCATACCCCTGCATAAAGATAGCCAACTCCATTTTTCATTACAAGAGCAGAAAAAGTCAGTGTGTAAGCTCGTCCAAGATCACTTACCTGCTGCTGAATTCTTAAGTCAGGTCAGTCCAGTCCAATCTACTTTATCTTTTTTTTTCTTCAAGTGAAAAATGTATTTTTATATATACACACAAACACACACATATATATGTATTGTCATGCACGAGCGCATGGGGAGCAGTTTAAAGACTCAGAATTCATCGCGACAAACCATGCCAAGAGACAGCGGCGGCACACTAACCTTTCTCTTTTTATCTCATCAGCAAGAATGAGGACTCGTCGCCGTAATAAAGCACAATGTATATACAGGTGCTGGTCATAAAATTAGAGTATCATGACAAAGTTGATTTATTTCAGTAATTCCATTCAAAAAGTGAAACTTGTATATTAGATTCATTCATTACACACAGACTGATGTATTTCAAATGTTTATTTCTTTTCATGTTGATGATTATAACTGACAACTAATGAAAGTCCCAAATTCAGTATCTCGGAAAATTAGAATATCGATTAAGACCAATGCAAAAAAAGGATTTTTAGAAATGTTGGCCAACTGAAAGGTATGAACATGAAAAGTATGAGCATGTACAGCACTCAATATTTAGTTGGGGCTCCTTTGGCCTGGATTACTGCAGCAATGCGGTGTGGCATGGAGTCGATCAGTCTGTGGCACTGCTCAGGTGTTATGAGAGCCCATGTTGCTCTGATAGTGGCCTTCAGCTCTTCTGAATTGTTGGGTCTGGCGTATTGTATCTTCCTCTTCAACACACACACACAATACCCCATAGATTTTCTATGGGGTTAAGGTCAGGCGAGTTTGCTGGCCAATCAAGAACAGGTCCTTAAACCACTGTGTGCAGGTGCCAGGTCCTGTTGGAAAATGAAATCTGCATCTCCATAAAGTTCGTCAGCAGCAGGAAGCATGAAGTGCTCTAAACCTTCCTGGTAGACGGCTGCGTTGACCTTGGACCTCAGAAAACACAATGGACCAACACCAGCAGATGACATGGCACCCCAAACCATCACTGACTGTGGAAACTTTACACTGGTCCTCACGCAACGTGGATTCTGTGCCTCTCCTCTCTTCCTCCAGACTCTGGGACCTTGATTTCCAAAGGAAATGCAAAATTTACTTTCATCAAGGAACATAACTTTGGACCACTCAGCAGCAGTCCAAAGGCGAGACGCTTCTTGTTCAAGAGTGGCTTGACACAAGGAATGCGACAGCTGAAACCCATGTCTTGCATACGTCTGTGCGTGGTGGTTCTTGAAGCACTGACTTCAGCTGCAGTCCACTCTTTGTGAATCTCCCCCACATTTTTGAATGGGTTTTGTTTCACAATCCTCTCCAGGGTGCGGTTATCCCTATTGCTTGCACACTTTTTTCTACCACATCTTGTCCTTCCCCTTGCCTCTCTATTAATGTGCTTGGACACAGAGCTCTGTGAACAGCCAGCATCTTTAGCAATGACCTTTTGTGTCTTGCCCTCCTTGTGCAAGGTGTCAATGGTCGTCAGCAGTCAGCAGTCTTCCCCATGATTGTATAGCCTACAGAACTAGACTGAGAGACCATTTAAAGGCTTTTGCAGGTGTTTTGAGTTAATTAGCTGATTAGAGTGTGGCACCAGGTGTCTTCAATATTGAACCTTTTCACAATATTCTAATTTTCCGAGATACTGAATTTGGGACTTTCATTAGTTGTCAGTTATAATCATCAACATTAAAAGAAATAAACATTTGAAATACATCAGTCTGTGTGTAATGAATGAATCTAATATACAAGTTTCACTTTTTGAATGGAATTACTGAAATCAATCAACTTTGTCATGATATTCTAATTTTATGACCAGCACCTGTAAAAGACACCATACTTCTGGGGTCCCGTCTACATTCCAGTTACGAGATGATGACGTCTATCTCCCATCATCTATCTCAACATTTCTGTTCAATTTCCTGTCCCCCTGTATAAATGTTCCCCCATTTGATTGTTACTTTATCCGTTGTGACCATTTGTTGTACTGTGTAGATATTACTGATATTGTTGCAGTAAACCGGGGCAGAAACCCCAAAAGTTTATTCTGTTTCTATTGCTTTTCTTCACAGTATATATATATATATATATATATATATATATATATATATATATATATATATATATACATATTGTCACACATGCAAATAGGGCGCAGTCAGTGGGCTCGAAAGATGGTAATTCCACACCGCATCAAGGGCTGAGAGTGCACACTAACCCCTTCTTTCTGTCTCCTGCAGACCACTCAAGGGAATCCTGCCTGGGCCTGTCACTATCACTGAGTCAGTTCTATTTCGAACTCTGTGTGTGAAGACCTTTAATCGCTGCTCTTGTTTCATTTTGTTTTAAGTATAGGGGTGGTTATTCCAAACGTTTTTCTGTCTCTTGTCTTATCTTTTACAATATATATGAAATATATATATATATAGGTCAAAGAACCGCTATAGCAAATACTAAAGCAACAAAAATTTTCAGAATAACAAATACTTTTTGTTGTATAAATGTTCATACAATATCATATTTAACAGATAACGTTTTAACAAAAAATAAATTTAAGTATAATGAATGTTTTTTCGACAAAAAATGGCCACCAAAGAAAATAATGCAAAGCAAAAATACTTAATGCCATGCTTATATTTACAAAGCCTTGCAACAGGCTGTCTCTTTCTTGTAAGACCAATATAAAGTGACAGACTGCTGCAAAATTATCATTCTCGGGCAGTCTCGGCGAGAGTTTAGGCAGATATCATACATATAACTTAATTCTGCGTCAGTGCTCTAGTATCCTGGATACTGTACTGTTTGAGTTTCAAAGCCCTTCTCAAATTTTTCTTTGCAATGAAAAAAGTAAGAAACAGTGTCAAATTACCCTGAAAAAAGTTTCATCTAACTTCTCATTTTGATTCTGTGTTCATACCTGTATTTCTATAAAAAAAAGTTATATCCAACATTTTCCAATAAAATATTTTTTGCAGTTTAGCAAGTGCATTTTTTAATACAGGTATTGTCAAGTTTGGGTCACAGCGATGCACTAGAGACAGGAAGATGAGTCCAGGTTTCCAAGTAAAATATAGGTACTTTACTGTATAAAGAAGATAGTCTCAAGACTTCTTTCAAAAGAGGAGCTGTTAAATCTGCCCTCAAGCACACGAGATAGGAACCACGACAATGAGGCAATTGTCCAGCTTTAGCTCCCGTCTTTAGATTAGAAAAACACCAGTGGCTCGGAATCACTACTGTGGTAGACCAAGAGAGTGCGAGGAAGAGCAGGTCAAAGCCCAGTGTTAAATGGTCTAAACCAATTACTTTGCCCTTTGTTTATGGTTTACCAGACGCAGCAGAGCAGCTACGGAACTGTCCTTGTGCCACTGCCGTTAGAAATGGCGAATTGCCAGCAACCTCTGCCACAACAGTATACATATTTTCCCCATATTCATCATAATGAAATTTCTGTTTTAACAAAAAATTTTATAGTTCCATGAATTTTGTTACAACAGGATTCCACCTTTATACACACTTATATATATACGTATATATATATATAGATATTATATATATATATATATATTATATTATATATATATATATCTGTTTATATATATATATATATAGTATATATATACATACACACAGGCAATCCCCGGTAGCGTACAAGATGATAGGGACTGTAGGTTTGTACTTAAGTTACATTATTTTAATAAATGCTATTGTTGACCAACTGTAACCAAGTGCTCTGCCAATGAATGATGGAGTAGTTTCACCTCTCTCTGACCTTTCTATTATTTCTACTTTATTTTCAATGGTGATGTTTTTTCTCTTCTTTACTGTATCACCAGCACTTGCATCAGATTTGTGTTTTCAAAGACATTCTTGAAGGGTGAAGACAATGAGCTCTTCTGCACAGCACTGTACAGCTATCACAGCAGGCAGGCATCCTTCTTCAGCATGTCTAGTGTATGACAAGAGACAACTTCCTGCTATGTTTGTAACAGTACAAGCAGGCTTGCTATTGAGAATGAATGGAGCAAGCGAGGGGCGGTTCACCACCCACCCACCACACAGTCACCTCCACTACTGTATGCAGCCTGCAGCGTGCGTCCGCCCACCAAGAAACGAAACGTGGTGCGGCCAAAGCGATCCGCCCACTCACTGCCCCCCATTCAGCAGGCAGCCACCCGAAGCACACTACAATGCTACCCCCTGCCACCCCCGTTCACTCCTCAATGAGCCTCCGTTCAGCCACAACAACCGGGTCACTGCTTGCAGCATTACCAGCCACCCACCGAAAACGATTCAGGGGGGAGCCGTGTGTAGTGGGCGGGCAGTGATACAGCCCTACACTGCTCCATCCAGCCTGCGTCCAGTCAGGACAGTAGCTGCAGGCGGCGTAGGTGGCGTGGACAGTCGAACTGCGCCATTAAGCTCCGTCCTGCACACGAGCGATAGCTGTGGCCCGAGTGAACTATGGACCACGGGTCACCGCTCGCTTGCCTGCCGGGAGCCGCCTGAGGGACACAGGGACACTACCACTGCACGAGCAACGAAATCGCACCCCACCAGCCACTACTTTGCAGTGTCCTTCCGGCCAAAGATGACGGAGTGGCAGTTAATGAGGCGCATGCGTCACAGCTGCAGCCTCGTTCGTGAAGTTGTAGGTCGGATGCCCGTAACCCTGGGGTTACCTGTATATATATATATATATATATATATATATAAT
>NC_041396.2:133898055-133933055 GCF_900747795.2 Erpetoichthys calabaricus | reverse complement strand
ATATATATATATATATATATATATATATACACACAGGCAGTCCCCGGGTTACGTACAAGATGATAGGGACTGTAGGTTTGTACTTAAGTTACATTATTTTAATAAATGCTATTGTTGACCAACTGTAACCAAGTGCTCTGCCAATGAATGATGGAGTTTCACCTCTCTCTGACCTTTCTTTTATTTCTACTTTATTTTCAATGGTGATGTTTTTTCTCTTCTTTACTGTATCACCAGCACTTGCATCAGATTTGTGTTTCAAAGACATTCTTGAAGGGTGAAGACAATGAGCTCTTCTGCACAGCACTGTACAGCTATCACAGCAGGCAGGCATCCTTCGTCAGCATGTCTAGTGTACTGACAAGAGACAACTTCCTGCTATATTTGTAACAGTACAAGCAGGCTTGCTAATGAGAATGAATGGGAGCAAGCGAGGGGCGGTTCACCACCCACCCACCACACAGTCACCTCCACTACAGTATGCAGCCTGCAGCGTGCGTCCGCCCACCAAGAACGAATATGGTGCGGCCAAAGGCGTGTAGAGAATCGCCCACCACTACCCCCATTCAGCAGGCAGCCACCCGAAGCACACTACAATGCTACCCCCTGCCACCCTGTTCACCCTCAATGGCCTCCGTTCAGCCACAACCGGGTCACCGCTTGCAGCATTACCAGCCACCCACCGAAAACGATTCAGGGGGAGCCGTGTGTAGTGGGCGGGCAGTGAAACGCCCTACACTGCTCCATCCAGCCTGCGTCCAGTCAGGAGCAGTAGCTGTGGCGTAGTGGGTGGACAGCGAACTGCGCCATTAAGCCTCCGTCCTGCACACGAGCAATATCTGTGGCCCGAGTAACTATGGACCACGGGTCACCGCTCGCTTGCCGCCGGGAGCCGCCTGAGGGACACAGGGACACTACACTGCACGAGCAACGAAATCGCACCCCACCAGCCACTACTTGCAGTGTCCTCCAGCCAAAGATGACGGAGTGGCAGTTAATGAGGCGCATGCGTCACAGCTGCAGCCTCGTTCGTAAGTTGTAGGTCGGATGCCCGTAACCTGGGGTCTACCTGTATATATATATATATATATATATATATATATATATATATATATATATATATATATATATATATATATACACTCATTCATATTGACTGTCTCATTTAAATAGCACCTGTCAAGGGGAGGGATATATTATACAGCAAATGAACAGTTAGTTCTTGAAAGTAATGTGCTGGAAATTGGAAAAATGGGCAAGTGTAAGGATCTGGAGTGACTTTGACAAGGGCAAAGTTGTAATGGTTAGATAACTGGGTCAGAGCATCTCCAAAATGGCAGATCTTGTGGGGATACCCAGTGTGCAGTGGTTAGTACCTACCAATTGCGGTCCAGGGAAGGACAACTGGTGATCCAGCAACAGGGTCATGGACACCCAAGGCTCATTGATACATGTGGGAATCGAGGGTTAGCCTGTCTAGCCCGATTCCACAGAAGAGCTACTGAAGCACAAATTGCTGAAAAATGTAATGCTGGCCATGAGAGAAAGATTTCAGAACACACAGCACATCATAGCATGCTGCTTATGTAGCTGTGTACCTGTAGACCGGTCAGAATACAAACACTAACCTGCTGAAAGTGCCTACAAATGGACATGTGAGTGTCAGCAGTGAACCATGGAGCAATGCAAGAAGGTAGTCTATTCTGATGAATCATGTTTTCTTTTACATTATATGGATGGCTAGTTGTGTGCATGTTGTTAACCTGGGGAAGAGATGGCAGCAGGATGCACTATGGGAAGAAGGTAAGCCGGAAGAGGCAGTGTGATGCTTTGGACAATGTTCTACTGGAAAGCCTTTAGTCCTGGTTATTAATGTGGAAGTTATTTTCATTTGTACCTCCTGCATAATGGCTGTTGCAGACCATGCCAATGGTATTCCTTGATGGCAGCAGGATAACACACCCTGCCACATTGTAAAAATTGTTCAGGAATGATTTGAGGAACATGATACAGAGTTAAAAGTGTTGACTTGGCCACCAAATTCCCCAGATCTCAAATTGACCAAGCATTTCTAGGATAATGACAAGACCCTGAAGGTTGCTGAGGGTTGTGTTGGTGTTACTGGTGTTCCCAGAAGGAAGTGTTTCATCTCGCAGGGCACCCTGGATATAATCAAGAGGAGTCGCAGCGCACTGCTCAATGGCAACTCTGGTCTGTACCAGGGACTGAGAGGGACGGCTGCGAGGGCTCTGAGGGCAGATAAAAAGGCATTTGTTAGAGGAATCTGTGAGCAAGTGACACACCATCTGTGGTTTAGTGACCCACGTCCTGCTTACAGAGGAATCGAAGCATTACGCACATCCACAGTAAATCTGATCCTCAGAGAGTCGCAGTCAGGGCAACTAATGGAATGGTCCTTACGGATGACACTGCACCTGTGACCCGCTTGGCTGGCTACTTTGAGCAGCTGTTCAAAGCTGATTCTCTGGCTAGGATGTTGAGGCTGATCAACAATTAGCTGTGAACCACCCAGTCTCACTGAGATTGCACAGGTGGTGAACCAGCTGAAGGGGGGAAAGGCAGCAGGGATCTGTGGTATCTGGGGTGAACTTCTCCAGGCTGATGGTAAGGCTGTCCTTCTGGCATTGCAAGCAATCTTTGCTTCCATTTGGGAGACTGGCATCATCCCAACCGACTGGAAAACAGGATTTGTCGTCCCTATCTGGAAAGGGAAGGGTGATCGCCTGGATTGCAGCAACTACATGGGGAAAACACTGTTCTCGGTGTTGGGTAAGGTCCTTGCTAGGGTCATTCTCAATAGGATCCGTGATCACTTGCTCACCTATCAGCAATTTGGAACAGTCTGGTTTTACACCTAAGAAGTCTACCATCGACCGCATCCTGGCACTGAGGGTTCTCATGGAGTGCAAATGTGAATATCCGCAGAGTTTCTTTGCAGGCTTTGCCGATTTTCACAAAGCGTTCAACTCAGTTGATCGAGCTGCCCTGTGGAACATCCTGAGGGTTCGCAGGATCCCCTCGAGGTTGTTGGATGTCATGGCCGGCCTGTACACTGGTACTGTGAGTGCTGTGCAGAGTGGAGGCAGGACCTCTGCGTTTTTCCCAGTTGATTCTGGGGATCGCCAGTGGTACAGTATGTTCTTGCTCCTACTCTCTTCAATGTTTGTATTGACTGGGTGTTGGGCAAGGTTGTGGGGTCCAGCAGCTGTGGGGCATCTGTTGGTGAAGAAAGATTCACGGATCTTGATTTTGCTGACGATGCTGTGATCTTTGTGGAGTCAATGGAGGCTCTGATTGGGGCGCTCGAGAGACTGGGCAAGGAGTCTGAGTGTCTGGGCTTGCAAGTGTCCTAGATAAAAACCAAGATCTAGGCCTTTAATGACCTCTTGGGCACAGCCATCAGCAGTGTGTCTGTTTGCGGAGAGAGTGTCGACCTTGTCGAGCGGTTTACTTACCTTGGCAGTGGCATTCATGTCTCTGGTGACTCTTCCTATGAAGTCAATAGATGGATTGGGAGAGCATGGGGAGTCATGAGGTCGCTGGAAAGGGGTGTGTGGTGCTCCCTATATCTTTGCAAAAGGACAAAGGTCCAAGTCTTTAGAGTCCTGGTGCTTCCTGTCTTGCTATATGGTTGCGAGACATGGACGCTATCCAGTGACCTGGAAAATCCTTGGGTACCGTTGGTTTGACTTTGTGTTGAATGAGCGGTTGCTCATGGAGTCCCGAATGAGGCACATTACCTGCATTGTGAGGGAGCAGTTACGGCACTACAGCCATGTGGCGCGTTTCCCCGAGGGTGATCCGGCTCATAAGACCTCATTGTTAGGGACTCGAGTGGCTGGACCAGGCCAAGGGGTCGCCCACATAGCACCTGGCTGCGGCAGATAGAGGGTCATTTCCGGAGGGTGGGACTGGACCGCGTGTCTGCCTGGGGGGTTGCAAAACGGGATCCTGAGTGGTTTCATCGTGTAGTGGGTGTGTCAACGCACTATACCAGTGCATGCTCCCCAACTTGACTTGATTTCTAAGATGTACTAAACAAAAAGTCCAATACATGGAGGCATCAACTCACAACTTACATGGCTACTAATGTCTTGGTGCCATATACTACAGGACACCTTTATAGGTCTTGTGGAGTCCATGTCTCAATGGGTTATAGGTGTTTTTACCTTGTAGTTTGTACTACTGTATTGTATTTCTGTGGTGGCAAAGATAGACTGGCCATCTAGTTCTGTAAATAGTATCACCCATGTTCCGTTTTGTGTATTGTACGCCCAATCTACCTGGAAGGGGATCTCTCATTCTGAATTGCCCTTCTCAAGATTTCTTCCAATTCTTTCTCTACAGGGATTGTTTTTTTATTCGGGGAGGTTTTTTTAATTGTCTTCTTGGGGAGCCAGGGCTGGGTTGGGGGGAGTGGGGCTAACAAAAACAGAGCCTGTTAAAGCCAATTAAGGCATTCCTTGTGTGATTTTAGGCAATACAAGAATAAATTGTTCTTGTTTTGTTGGCATGAGATCATTTTAATGTTGTGGCTGATCGGTGTATATATAGTCATATCGTTCGGGGATTGGTATAGCTGTTCAACTATAATAATTGAACAGCTCACTGAAAACACTGCTTTACAGTGCTGTTCTATGTGTACTCATTTTGTTCAAAACAATGTTTTGTAAATTAACTTAGATAATGCAATAATTATTTGCACTATGGAAAAATTGCAAATATTATTCAAGTCTTAAATTAATAATTGTTAAACCTGACACAGTGTGATAGTTGCTAAAATATTGTTTGCACTGTATTTACCAAGCACTTTTGCTATTTTTAAATAAAGTCAAAAACAGCTTTTTTGCATTTATATATTTACTCATTACTTTTTCTTAAGATCCAAGTCTGTTTTTACAAATAGGTCAAAATCAAAGCAGAAAAAAAAATAAATTAGGAAAAAAGAAGAAAAATACTAACTGAAATTGCTGAAACCCAATTATATAAAGCAAGTTACAAGTGGTTAGTAACTTTGTTTCAAAGGCTTGTCAGAAGCAATGAAAGGTCTGTTTAGTCAGTAGGTGATCTCTACCTTGTTAAAAAGAAGAGGGTGAGAAGAACAGAGAGGACTACATCAGTGAAACACTTCAGTATAAAAGATTATAAGCTCCTGGGGGTATACTAAAATTAAGCTAAAAGGCCTGCATTTAAGATGCAGATTCACATTTTACTAAGAGGATTAAAATAACCAAGTGACACAATAAATGTACAAAATAAACTCGGTATTATAGGACTGCTGAAATTAACCTTGAAAAGATAATAAAATATACAATAATTGTTCATTGCGGTGGGTTGGCACCCTGCCCGGGATTGGTTCCTGCCTTGTGCCCTGTGTTGGCTGGGATTGGCTCCAGCAGACCCCTGTGACCCTGTGTTCGGATTCAGCGGGTTGGAAAATGGATGGATGGATGGATTAAAATAACCAAGTGACACAATAAATGTACAAAATAAACTCGGTATTATAGGACTGCTGAAATTAACCTTGAAAAGATAATAAAATATACAATAATTGTTCATTGCGGTGGGTTGGCACCCTGCCCGGGATTGGTTCCTGCCTTGTGCCCTGTGTTGGCTGGGATTGGCTCCAGCAGACCCCTGTGACCCTGTGTTTGGATTCAGCGGGTTGGAAGATGGATGGATGGATGGATAATTGTTCAATGAAACAAAATATTTTTCATTTGCAAATGTGGAGTTTTTTCTTTTTTTTTTTCATTTTTGACTGAACATTAATATCCTGCATTAAGATATATACTACTGGTCAAAAGCTTTAGAGCACCTCAGTTTTTCCACTTTTTCTTCAGATTTAATCAGTTGAAATTCAATGAATGACTTAAAATGGTGATAAGGTAAACAGTAAAATGCCAGAGGTTTAAATGTAAAGCTTAGATTAGCAAAACGTGAAAAAAGGAAACATCAGAATATTAAAAATAGGCCTTCTTCAGAGAACAACTAATAGGTTACAACTTAAGCAATCAACAGAAGTTGGGACACCTATGCAAATTGTTTGCGTCAACTTGCAAGTCTTAATTTACTTTAATTGGTGCAGAACATCTGTTGGTTATAACCTATTAGTTGTTCCCTGAAGAAGGCCTATTTGTAATTTTCTAATATTTCCTTTTTTCAGTTTTTGCTAAGCTAAAGTTTAAATTTAAACTTCTGGCAGTTTACTACTTACTTTTTCATCATTTTATATCTTTCATTGCATTTCAACTGATTAAATCTGAAGAACAAGTTAAAGAAATTGAGGTGTTCTAAAGCTTTTGACCTGTAGTATAGTTTAGAACGTTTCCATAATATAGCAGCTGGCACAACTTAATTGAACTGGTCCAAATAAAAGTCTTTTTAGCACCAGTAAAATATTTCAATATACAAGGTGTAAATTGACCCTGGTAGCTTCCTGGCATTATAAATAAGACTGACATTGTCCTCACCTCACAGCCCTGGGTGGCTATCTCTTCATTAACATACTCACTCACTCACTCACTCACTCACTCACTCACTCACTCACTCACTCACTCACTCACTCACTCACTCACTCACTCACTCACTCACTCACTCACTCACTCTGTCTGACTGGTCTGGGTGAGGTTTATAATACAGGAGAACATGGAGAGCTCAGTCACTACATTTGGTACAAGCTACCCTAACAGTATCATTTGCAATACTTTTATTTGTAACAGTCTATATAAACAAAATTAAAAAAAACATCTGTCTGTATGCCCGGGTATCACTCAAGAATGGCTCAACCAATTTACATGAAATTTAGTATGTACAGTGTATTCATCTTGATACCACTCACAGTATAGGCTACTTTTTTCAGGTCCCAGTCTATTGGGGTTAGCTTGGTGGTGGCTACATTGATAGATTTTGCTATGTGACACATTATTTTCTTGCATTTTCAGTCTCTAGTCAAGGTTGCTTACAAACAGATTGTGAAGAAAGTATAAAGATAAATTAAAGGTAGACCTACTTAAAAAGAAGTGTTATGCATTACCTTGGTACTGCCCCTGAGGGAGAACTTGTGGACTTTGACAGTTAAGGGTATATTCTGTCAGATCTAACCATTCATGCTATGTAGAATAAAGTCGCTGTGTTTTCATCCATCCATCCATCCATTGTCTCCCGCTTATCCGAGGTCGGGTTGCGGGGGCAGCAGCTTGAGCAGAGATGCCCAGACTTCCCTCTCCCCGGCCACTTCTTCTAGCTCTTCCGGGAGAATCCCAAGGCGTTCCCAGGCCAGTCGAGAGACATAGTCCCTCCAGCATGTCCTGGGTCTTCCCCGGGGCCTCCTCCCGGTTGGACGTGCCCGGAACACCTCACCAGGGAGGCGTCCAGGAGGCATCCTGATCAGATGCCCGAGCCACCTCATCTGACTCCTCTCGATGCGGAGGAGCAGCGGCTCTACTCTGAGCCCCTCCGGATGACTGAGCTTCTCACCCTATCTTTAAGGGAAAGCCCAGACACCCTGCGGAGGAAACTCATTTCAGCCGCTTGTATTCGCGATCTCGTTCTTTCAGTCACTACCCATAGCTCATGACCATAGGTGAGGGTAGGAACATAGATCGACTGGTAAATTGAGAGCTTCGCCTTGCGGCTCAGCTCCTTTTTCACCACGACAGACCGATGCAATGCCCGCATTACTGCGGATGCCGCACCGATCCGCCTGTCGATCTCACGCTCCATTCTTCCCTCACTCGTGAACAAGACCCCGAGATACTTGAACTCCTCCACTTGGGGCAGGATCTCGCTACCAACCTTGAGAGGGCACTCCACCCTTTTCCGGCTGAGGACCATGGTCTCGGATTTGGAGGTGCTGATTCTCATCCCAGCCGCTTCACACTCGGCTGCGAACCGATCCAGAGAGAGCTGAAGATCACGGCCTGATGAAGCAAACAGGACAACATCATCTGCAAAAAGCAGTGACCCAATCCTGAGCCCACCAAACCGGACCCCCCTCAACACCCTGGCTGCGCCTAGAAATTCTGTCCATAAAAGTTATGAACAGAATCGGTGACAAAGGGCAGCCCCTGGCGGAGTCCAACTCTCACTGGAACGGGTTCGACTTACTGCCGGCAATGCGGACCAAGCTCTGGCACCGATCGTACAGGGACTGAACAGCCCTTATCAGGGGGGCCGGTACCCCATACTCTCGGAGTACCCCCCACAGGATTCCCCGAGGGACACGGTCGAATGCCTTTTCTAAGTCCACAAAACACATGTAGACTGGTTGGGCAAACTCCCATGCACCCTCCAGGACCCTGCTAAGGGTATAGAGCTGGTCCACTGTTCCGCGACCAGGACGAAAACCACACTGTTCCTCCTGAATCCGTAGCTCGACTATCCGACGGACCCTCCTCTCCAGGACCCCTGAATAGACTTTTCCAGGGAGGCTGAGGAGTGTGATCCCTCTGTAGTTGGAACACACCCTCCGATCCCCCTTCTTAAAGACGGGGACCACCACCCCGGTCTGCCAATCCAGAGGCACTGTCCCTGATGTCCATGCGATGTTGCAGAGGCGTATCAGCCAAGACAGTCCTACAACATCCAGAGCCTTGAGGAACTCCGGGCGTATCTCATCCACCCCCGGGGCCCTGCCACCAAGGAGTTTTTTGACCACCTTGGTGACCTCAGTCCCAGAGATGGGGGAGCCCACCTCTGAGTCCCCAGGCTCTGCTTCCTCATTGGAAGGCATGTTAATGGGATTGAGGAGGTCTTCGAAGTATTCCCCCCACCGACCCACAACGTCCCGAGTCGAGGTCAGCAGCGCACCATCCCCACCATATACAGTGTTGACACTGCACTGCTTCCCCTTCCTGAGACGCCGGATGGTGGACCAGAATCTCCTCGAAGCCGTCCGAAAGTCATTCTCCATGGCCTCCCCAAAACTCCTCCCACGCCCGAGTTTTTGCCTCAGCAACCACCAAAGCCGCATTCCGCTTGGCCTGCCGGTACCTATCAGCTGCCTCCGGGGTCCCACAGGACAAAAGGGTCCTGTAGGACTCCTTCTTCAGCTTGACGGCATCCTTCACCGCCGGTGTCCACCAGCGGGTTCGGGGATTGCCGCCACGACAGGCACCGACCACCTTACGGCCACAGCTCCGGTCAGCTGCCTCAACAATAGAGGCACGGAACATGGCCCATTCGGACTCAATGTCCCCCACCTCCCTCGGGATGTGGTCGAAGTTCTGCCGGAGGTGGGAGTTGAACCTACTTCTGACAGGGGGCTCTGCCAGACGTTCCCAGCAGACCCTCACAACACGTTTGGGCCTACCATGCCTGACCGGCATCCTCCCCCACCATCGAAGCCAACTCACCACCAGGTGGTGATCAGTTGACAGCTCCGCCCCTCTCTTCACCCGAGTGTCCAAGACATGTGGCCGCAAGTCCGACGACACGACCACAAAGTCGATCATCGAACTGAGGCCTAGGGTGTCCTGGTGCCAAGTGCACATATGAACACCCCTATGCTTGAACATGGTGTTCGTTATGGACAATCCGTGACGAGCACAGAAGTCCAATAACAAAACACTGCTCGGGTTCAGATCAGGGGGGCCATTCCTCCCAATCACGCCCTTCCAGGTCTCACTGTCATTGCCCACGTGAGCATTGAAGTCTCCCAGCAGAACGAGGGAGTCCCCAGAAGGTATGCCCTCTAGCACCCCCTCCAGGGACTCCAAAAAGGGTGGGTACTCCGAACTGCTGTTCGGTGCATACGCACAAACAACAGTTAGGACCCGTCCCCCCACCCGAAGGCGAAGGGAGGCTACCCTCTCGTCCACCGGGGTAAACCCCAATGTACAGGCTCCAAGTTGGGGGGCAATAAGTATACCCACACCTGCTCGGCGCCTCTCACCGGGGGCAACTCCAGAGTGGTAGAGAGTCCAGCCCCTCTCAAGGAGATTGGTTCCAGAGTCCAAGCTGTGCGTCGAGGTGAGTCCGACTATATCTAGCCGGAACCTCTCAACTTCGCGCACTAGCTCAGGCTCCTTCCCCTTCAGAGAGGTGACATTCCACGTCCCAAGAGCCAGTTTCTGTAGCCGAGGATCGGACCGCCAAGGTCCCCGCCTTCGGCCACCACCCAACTCACACTGTACCCGACCTCCTTGGCCCCTCCCATAGGTGGTGAGCCCATGGGAAGAAGTCGCTGTGTTTTACTACTTCTATCTCCTTTTTTAATTAATTCTCAAGTAATATGCATTTTAAAAAAAAGACCCTATTTAATTCTAAGATATGCCAATGTCAGAAGAAAGGGTCTGATGCAGGATTCTAAAAACTAAGAACAACGCAAACACTGATTTCAAACCATATTGTAAGGTATAGTTCTTCGCCACCACATAAGAGATTATTGAGAATAAGAGAATATTGACAGGCAATAAAACAGGTCAAATCGTTTTTAATCCTAGAATACTTCTGATTCCCAATAATTTTCTGTTCTGTTTTAAATTTGTGTAATTTCCTTTCTGTATCTTCTTTGCTATCCATCCATCCTCTTCCGCTTATCCGAGGTCAAGTCGCGGGGGCAGCAGCTTGAGCAGAGATGCCCAGACTTCCCTCTCCCCAGCCACTTCTTCTAGCTCTTCCAGGGGAATCCCAAGGCGTTCCCAGGCCAGCCGAGAGACATAGTCCCTCCAGCGAGTCCTGGGTCTTACCTGGGGCCTCCTCCCGGTTGGACGTGCCCAGAACACCTCACCAGGGAGGCATCCAGGAGGCATCCTGAACAGATGCCCAAGCCACTGCTCTACTCTGAGCCCCTCCCGGATGACTGAGCTTTTCACCCTATCTTTAAGGGAAAGTCCAGACACCCTGCGGAGGAAACTCATTTCAGCCGCTTGTATTCGCGATCTTGTTCTTTTGGTCACTACCCATAGCTCATGACCATAGGTGAGAGTAGGAACATAGATCGACTGGTAAATTGAGAGCTTCGCCTTGCAGCTCAGCTCCTTTTTCACCACGACAGTCCGATGCAGAGCCCGCATTATTGCGGATGCCGCACTGATCCGCCTGTCGATCTCACGCTCCATTCTTCCCTCACTCGTGAACAAGATCCCGAGATACTTGAACTCCTCCACTTGGGGCAGGATCTCACTACCAACCCTGAGAGGGCAATCCACCCTTTTACGGCTGAGGACCATGGTCTCAGATTTGGAGGTGGTGATTCCCATCCCAGCCGCTTCACACCCGGCTGCGAACCGATCCAGAGAGAGCTGAAGATCACGGCCTGATGAAGCAAAAAGGACAACATCATCTGCAAAAAGCAGTGACCCAATCCTGAGTCCACCAAACCGGACCCCCTCAATGCCCTGGCTGCGCCTAGAAATTCTGTCCATAAAAGTTATGAACAGAATCGGTGACAAAGGGCAGCCCTGGCGGAGTCCAACTCTCACTGGAAACGGGTTCGACTTACTGCCGGCAATGCGGACCAAGCTCTGGCACCGATCATACAGGGACTTATCAGGGGGTCCGGTACCCCATACTTTCGGAGTACCCCCCACAGGATTCCCAGAGGGACACGGTCGAATGCCTTTTCTAAGTCCAGAAAACACATGTAGACTGGTTGGGCGAACTCCCATGCACCCTCCAGGACCCTGCTAAGGGTGTAGAGCTGATCCACTGTTCCACAACCAGGACGAAAACCACACTGTCCCTCCTGAATCCGAGGCTCGACTATCCGACGGACCCTCCTCTCCAGGACCCCCGAATAGACTTTTCCAGGGAGGCTGAGGAGTGTGATCCCTCTGTAGTTGGAACACACCCTCCGGTCCCCTTTCTTAAAGAGGAGGACCACCACCCCGGTCTGCCAATCCAGAGGCACTGTCCCTGATGTCCATGCGATGTTGCAGAGGCATGTCAACCAAGACAGTCCTACAATATCCAGAGCCTTGAGGAACTCCGGGCGTATCTCATCCACCCCCGGGGCCCTGCCACCAAGGAGTCTTTTGACCACCTCGGTGACCTCAGTCCCAGAGATGGGGGAGCCCACCTCTGAGTCCCCAGGCTCTGCTTCCTCATTGGAAGGCATGTTAGTGGGATTGAGGAGGTCTTTAAAGTACTCCCCCCACCGACCCACAACGTCCCGAGTCAAGGTCAGCAGCGCACCATCCCCACCATATACAGTGTTGACACTGCACTGCTTCCCCTTCCTGAGACGCCGGATGGTGGACCAGAATCTCCTCGAAGCCGTTTGAAAGTCATTCTCCATGGCCTCCCCAAACTCCTCCCACGCCCGAGTTTTTGCCTCAGCAACCACCAAAGCCGCATTCCGCTTGGCCTGCCGGTACCTATCAGCTGCCTCCGGGGTCCCACAGGACAAAAGGGTCCTGTAGGACTCCTTCTTCAGCTTGACGGCATCCTTCACCGCCGGTGTCCACCAGCGGGTTCGGGGATTGCCGCCACGACAGGCACCGACCACCTTACGGCCACAGCTCCGGTCAGCTGCCTCAACAATAGAGGCACGGAACATGGCCCATTCGGACTCAATGTCCCCCACCTCCCTCGGAATGTGGTCGAAGTTCTGCCGGAGGTGGGAGTTGAACCTACTTCTGACAGGGGGCTCTGCCAGACGTGCCCAGCAGACCCTCACAACACGTTTGGGCCTACCATGCCTGACCGGCATCCTCCCCCACCATCGAAGCCAACTCACCACCAGGTGGTGATCAGTTGACAGCTCCGCCCCTCTCTTCACCCGAGTGTCCAAGACATGTGGCCGCAAGTCCGACGACACGACCACAAAGTCGATCATCGAACTGAGGCCTAGGGTGTCCTGGTGCCAAGTGCACATATGAACACCCCTATGCTTGAACATGGTGTTCGTTATGGACAATCCGTGACGAGCACAGAAGTCCAATAACAAAACACTGCTCGGGTTCAGATCAGGGGGGGCCATTCCTCCCAATCACGCCCTTCCAGGTCTCACTGTCATTGCCCACGTGAGCATTGAAGTCTCCCAGCAGAACGAGGGAGTCCCCAGAAGGTATGCCCTCTAGCACCCCCCTCCAGGGACTCCAAAAAGGGTGGGTACTCCGAACTGCTGTTCGGTGCATACGCACAAACAACAGTTAGGACCCGTCCCCCCACCCGAAGGCGAAGGGAGGCTACCCTCTCGTCCACCGGGGTAAACCCCAATGTACAGGCTCCAAGTTGGGGGGCAATAAGTATACCCACACCTGCTCGGCGCCTCTCACCGGGGGCAACTCCAGAGTGGTAGAGAGTCCAGCCCCTCTCAAGGAGATTGGTTCCAGAGTCCAAGCTGTGCGTCGAGGTGAGTCCGACTATATCTAGCCGGAACCTCTCAACTTCGCGCACTAGCTCAGGCTCCTTCCCCTTCAGAGAGGTGACATTCCACGTCCCAAGAGCCAGTTTCTGTAGCCGAGGATCGGACCACCAAGGTCCCCGCCTTCGGCCACCACCCAACTCACACTGCACCCGACCTCCTTGGCCCCTCCCATAGGTGGTGAGCCCATGGGAAGAAGTCGCTGTGTTTTACTACTTCTATCTCCTTTTTTAATTAATTCTCAAGTAATATGCATTTTAAAAAAAAGACCCTATTTAATTCTAAGATATGCCAATGTCAGAAGAAAGGGTCTGATGCAGGATTCTAAAAACTAAGAACAACGCAAACACTGATTTCAAACCATATTGTAAGGTATAGTTCTTCGCCACCACATAAGAGATTATTGAGAATAAGAGAATATTGACAGGCAATAAAACAGGTCAAATCGTTTTTAATCCTAGAATACTTCTGATTCCCAATAATTTTCTGTTCTGTTTTAAATTTGTGTAATTTCCTTTCTGTATCTTCTTTGCTATCCATCCATCCTCTTCCGCTTATCCGAGGTCAGGTCGCGGGGGCAGCAGCTTGAGCAGAGATGCCCAGACTTCCCTCTCCCCAGCCACTTCTTCTAGCTCTTCCAGGGGAATCCCAAGGCGTTCCCAGGCCAGCCGAGAGACATAGTCCCTCCAGCGAGTCCTGGGTCTTACCTGGGGCCTCCTCCCGGTTGGACGTGCCCAGAACACCTCACCAGGGAGGCATCCTGAACAGATGCCCAAGCCACTGCTCTACTCTGAGCCCCTCCCGGATGACTGAGCTTTTCACCCTATCTTTAAGGGAAAGTCCAGACACCCTGCGGAGGAAACTCATTTCAGCCGCTTGTATTCGCGATCTTGTTCTTTTGGTCACTACCCATAGCTCATGACCATAGGTGAGAGTAGGAACATAGATCGACTGGTAAATTGAGAGCTTCGCCTTGCAGCTCAGCTCCTTTTTCACCACGACAGTCCGATGCAGAGCCCGCATTATTGCGGATGCCGCACTGATCCGCCTGTCGATCTCACGCTCCATTCTTCCCTCACTCGTGAACAAGATCCCGAGATACTTGAACTCCTCCACTTGGGGCAGGATCTCACTACCAACCCTGAGAGGGCAATCCACCCTTTTACGGCTGAGGACCATGGTCTCAGATTTGGAGGTGGTGATTCCCATCCCAGCCGCTTCACACCCGGCTGCGAACCGATCCAGAGAGAGCTGAAGATCACGGCCTGATGAAGCAAAAAGGACAACATCATCTGCAAAAAGCAGTGACCCAATCCTGAGTCCACCAAACCGGACCCCCTCAATGCCCTGGCTGCGCCTAGAAATTCTGTCCATAAAAGTTATGAACAGAATCGGTGACAAAGGGCAGCCCTGGCGGAGTCCAACTCTCACTGGAAACGGGTTCGACTTACTGCCGGCAATGCGGACCAAGCTCTGGCACCGATCATACAGGGACTTATCAGGGGGTCCGGTACCCCATACTTTCGGAGTACCCCCCACAGGATTCCCAGAGGGACACGGTCGAATGCCTTTTCTAAGTCCAGAAAACACATGTAGACTGGTTGGGCGAACTCCCATGCACCCTCCAGGACCCTGCTAAGGGTGTAGAGCTGATCCACTGTTCCGCAACCAGGACGAAAACCACACTGTCCCTCCTGAATCCGAGGCTCGACTATCCGACGGACCCTCCTCTCCAGGACCCCCGAATAGACTTTTCCAGGGAGGCTGAGGAGTGTGATCCCTCTGTAGTTGGAACACACCCTCCGGTCCCCTTTCTTAAAGAGGAGGACCACCACCCCGGTCTGCCAATCCAGAGGTACTGTCCCTGATGTCCATGCAATGTTGCAGAGGCATGTCAACCAAGACAGTCCTACAATATCCAGAGCCTTGAGGAACTCCGGGCGTATCTCATCCACCCCCGGGGCCCTGCCACCAAGGAGTCTTTTGACCACCTCGGTGACCTCAGTCCCAGAGATGGGGGAGCCCACCTCTGAGTCCCCAGGCTCTGCTTCCTCATTGGAAGGCATGTTAGTGGGATTGAGGAGGTCTTTAAAGTACTCCCCCCACCGACCCACAACGTCCCGAGTCAAGGTCAGCAGCGCACCATCCCCACCATATACAGTGTTGACACTGCACTGCTTCCCCTTCCTGAGACGCCGGATGGTGGACCAGAATCTCCTCGAAGCCGTCCGAAAGTCATTCTCCATGGCCTCCCCAAACTCCTCCCACGCCCGAGTTTTTGCCTCAGCAACCACCAAAGCCGCATTCCGCTTGGCCTGCCGGTACCTATCAGCTGCCTCCGGGGTCCCACAGGACAAAAGGGTCCTGTAGGACTCCTTCTTCAGCTTGACGGCATCCCTCACCGCCGGTGTCCACCAACGGATTTGGGGATTGCCGCCACGACAGGCACCGACCACCCAGCAGACCCTCACAACACGTTTGGGCCTATCAGGCCTGACTGGCATCCTCCCCCACCATCGAAGCCAACTCACCATCAGGTGGTGATCAGTTGACAGCTCCGCCTTTTTCTTCACCCGAGTGTGCAAGACATGTGGCCGCAAGTCCGACGACACGACCACAAAGTCGATCACCGAATTGAGGCCTAGGGTGTCCTGATGCCAAGTGCACATATGAACACCCCTATACTTGAACATGGTGTTCGTTATGGACAATCTGTGACGAGCACAGAAGTCCAATAACAAAACACCGCTCAGGTTCAGATCGGGGGGGGGCCATTCCTCCCAATCACGCCCTTCCAGGTCTCACTGTCATTGCCCACGTCAGCATTGAAGTCTCCCAGCAGAACGAGGGAGTCCCCAGAAGGTATGCCCTCTAGCACCCCCTCCAGGGACTCCAAAAAGGGTGGGTATTCCAAACTGCTGTTCGGCGCATACCCGCAAACAACAGTTAGGACCTGTCCCCCTACTCGAAGGCAGAGGGAGGCTACCCTCTCGTCCACCGGGGTAAACCCCAATGAACAGGCTCCATGTCGGGGGGTAATAAGTATACCCACACCCGCTCGACGCCTCTTACCAGGGGCAACTCCAGAGTGGTAGAGAGTCCAGCCCCTCTCAAGGAGATTGGTTCCAGAGTCCAAGCTGTGCGTCGAGGTGAGTCCGACTATATCTAGCCGGAACCTCTCTACCTTGCGCACTAGCTCAGGCTCCTTCCCCTTCAGAGAGGTGACATTCCACGTCCCAAAAGACAGCTTCTGTAGCCGAGGATCGGACCGCCAAGGTCCCCGCCTTCGGCCACCACCCAACTCACACTGCACCCGACCTCCTTGGCCCTTCCCATAGGTGGTGAGCCCATGGGAAGGGGGACCCACGTTGCATCTTTGGGCTGTGCCCGGCCGAGCCCCATGGGTGCAGGCCCGGCCACCAGGTGCTCACCATCGAGCCCCACCTCCAGGCCTGGCTCCAGAGGGGGGCCCTGGTGACCCGCGTCCGGGCAAAGGAAAACGCCGTCCAAAGTTTTCATTCATCATAGAAGGTTTGTTTAACTGCTCTTTGTCTCATTCCTCACCTAGGACCAGTTTGCCTTGGGTGGCCCTACCAGGGGCATAAAGCCCCGGACAACAGAGCTCCTAGGATCATTGGGACATGCAAACCCCTCCACCACGATAAGGTGGCAGTTAAACCATAAAAAATTAATAAATAAAAAATTGCTATAACCATAAAAAAAAGCACAAAATCAGACATTGACAATGGTATTGATTTAGTTTCTGTCATGTGGATTTCGCTTTTGCTAGTTGACGTCAGGTTTTTGCTTATATATACAGTTAGGTCCATAAATATTTGGACAGAGACAAATTTTTTCTAATTTTGGTTCTGTACATTACCACAATGAATTTTAAATGAAACAACTCAGATGCAGTTGAAGTGCAGACTTTCAGCTTTAATTCTGTGGGGTGAACAAAATGTGAGGCAACTAAAGCATTTTTTTAACACAATCCCTTCATTTCAGGGGCTCAAAAGTAATTGGACAAATTAAATAACTGGAAATAAAATGTTCATTTCTAATACTTGGTTGAAAACCCTTTGCTGGCAATGACAGCCTGAAGTCTTGAACTCATGGACATCACCACATGCTGGGTTTCCTCCTTTTTAATGCTCTGCCAGGCCTTTACTGCAGCAGCTTTCAGTTGCTGTTTGTTTGTGGGCCTTTCTGTCTGAAGTTTAGTCTTCAACAAGTGAAATGCATGCTCAATTGGGTTAAGATCAGTCTGTCTGGCTAATTATGCCAATCAATTGTGGAGAGAGTGAAAGCAGTAGATATTTATTAAAAATGTTAAACTTGGGGTGTGTAACATGCACAGGTTAAAATAATTTGTTTAATGAGTATTTAAATGGTCACATAGAAACCCTTAAGTCCCATTTACAATTCAGTGCTGTAAATTTCATTCTGCCAATTTGCAAGCTTTTTTCAGGAATTTTTGAAGCATTTTCAAAGAAGTGTAATGCAGAGAAAATATAATTGACATCAATTCCTGTCAACATTTTGTGGGGTGTGAAGTTCTCTAGTCTTCTGAGGTGTTTGTTGTGAATTATCTATGATTTTAGTGCGTTTAATCCTGGCCATTTCAGTACTGAAGAGAAGGTGTTGTCAGTGTCATGAGTGAAGACATTTGTCAAAAATCAGAGTTGAACAAATAAAACTTAGAATAGTCTTTTCAATCATACTTTTTTCTTGATCTTGTCTTTCATAATCCAAGATCACACTTGTGGAAGAATAATTTTAGGGTAACATAGCATTCATCTTAAAGAAATAGCATAAAAGGTTAATAAATGTGGGAAATCAAATAAAGGTTAAGTGAACAACAAAATGTACACTGAAATATAACATTTAGTTTAGGAAAAATACTGAGATGGTCAAGTAAAGAATGTACCAGAAGAAAGGCTGATGTAATATACAAAATATACCAAAGGATGACTAAGAAATCAGCAGATGTACTACTATAAGCAACAAGAATAGACAATTGTTATATGCACATAAATTTCAAGGGTAGTGTCTCATCTCAAAGGTATAAGAAGAACCAGAATATAATATAATAGACTTTTATATTATATAAATCATTTGGGTGAAAACCAACGAACCAACCAGAGTAAAATGTATGCATTGATTGACACTGTATGTAAATTCAACAGTTAATAAAATGAACCTCTGTCCTTTGTTTCTCTCACCATTCTGATCATTCTGACCAGGCTGTAACAGTCTGCTTTTGAAGAATACTCCCACCAAGGCATTTTGCTGAGGACAGTTTTTCCCCTGCCTGATTACTGAATTGTCCTGTTAGAGGATGTTTCTTTCTTTAAAAAGATGTTAAATTTTGACCACACACTTAATAAGCTTAAAGAAATATGTGACTCCTTTTCTGTCTTCCTGGAATTAGAAGAATTCCAAGGCATTGTCTTCAGTGCTGTCAAGCTACATTGGAGTGGTGCCACAACCTCTATGAATGGTCTTTCAAGATACAAGAACACCAGCCCAGGAAAGACCGCCAATCACTTAAAGGTGAGACAGGAGACTTGTCCATCACCACAGTTGATCCAGTATTTGTCTGACTTCTGTCAGAGTGAATGTGTGTTTTCTCTGTAAATGAGCCAACTCTAGGAGGCGATGGTGCACCCCAGTATGTCATACTCTCTCCCTCAGGTTCATTCACTTGTTTAATGAAATGGCATTACAACATCGACTCTGCAAGTTTGGAAAAGATATCTGAGGTAACATGTTCTTTACCTTGATGATGCTAAACAGAAAAATTAAGGCTGCAATTAAATAAATGATCTTGTGAGTACTGAATTTGTGTCTTTTTGTCTATAAAGCAGTGCATGATCAGTTACCAATGTAAACTTGCAGCCCTACAGGTAATAACGGAGTGTTTCAACCATCCAATTTATTTTCAAACATTCCTTTTCAATAGTGAAATATGTTTACTGGGCAACAATTTATGGCTTTAATACAAAATAAGTGTATTATCTAACATTAATGTAAGATAATAAAGCCCCCCAAGAAGACATACTGTTCCTGTTGGGTTCTGTTGCTAAAAAAAAAAAAAGAACAGTGTCAGTGAAAACTTCTGTCTCCACTGTCCAAGGGGCATGACATTTTTTTCCCTGTTTAGTTTAGAAGCTTCCTGCTTTACTCTAGTCTCATTTCAAAGTAAGAGTCAGTAAAGACAACGAAAAAACATTCTAAAAATGCTTTATGTGTTTTATGAGCATAACATTCATTTCAAAGCAAGAAGCGTTTGGCTGAAACTGCTCGAAAACTGCAACTGACAACAGTTTTCTAAATCACTCCTGGCGAGAATGCTTAGATGTGAATAATGTAATTCAAAATAATGGCAAATAACTTTACAAGTGGTTTATCAGGTTTCTGGTCTAGTGTTAAAATACTAGAAAGATGTTTAGGTGTGAATAGGCCCTAAACGAAAAAAAAATCTATAGGCACAATTACAACATATTTTATAATGTGCACATCTTAAATTACTTGATTACCAAAAAATAATGAGCATAATCAGACCAAGAGATTAAACCTGTAATAGTAATGTAATTCAAATTAAAACACAAAATATATCACCAGTTCAGAAACATTTTTGCAGTTTTAAATACTGCTTATTAATTTGATCTCTTGAAAGTAAAGCTGCTTTGGTAAATGATATTATATCAAGTTCAAAACATGATTTTAAGTCTTCTCATTGAAACATGGATTAGTAAATCTGACATTTTTCCACTATCTGAGGCAACACCAGATGGATACACATTCCTTCATAAATCTAAAGATACTGGTCAAGGAGGTGGCCTTGGAATAATTAATTGTGACAAAAATATAAATACTTCTAAAAGTCAAGATGAATTCACATTCTTTGAGACACTCATTTTAAAAGTGATTCAAGAACAATTGTAGTGCTAGTCTGTAGACCACCAGGGCCATATTCATTGTTCATAAATTAATTTGGCAACATTTTATTTGATTTATCTATAAATTATGATTATGTAGTGTTGATTAGGGATTTTAATGTACACATTGATGTGGAATCTGACACTTTTAGCAAAAGTATTGCTTATCTGTTAAATTCAGTAGGATTTTCTTAGACTATCAACTGTCCAACTCACAATCATAACCATATTAGATTTAATTATAACTTACAGAGATGAAAATCAAAATTTAAATATTACTCCACTGAGTGAAGTTATTTCTGATCAATACTTAATTATGTGTGATTTGGTTTTGCCCTTACCGATGGAGAATTCTCAGATTAAAGCAATCTGTGACATCTAGATTGTAACTCTGCTTCAAAATTTGCAGATATTTTTAGTAAGTCAAGTGTAATCATTGGAATACAATTTAGATAGCTAATATCAAAATATAATATGACCTTGAGAGAGAGTTTGGAGACAGTGACTCCCCTTAAAACAAAAGTGATTAAAGTGCATAGAAACTCACCCCAGTTTAATGAGAGCACTCAAGCTCTTAAATTAGAGTGTTGAAAACTTGAGTGCAGATGGAGAGCAATAAAGCTGCAGGTCTTTTAATTTGCATGGACAGAGAGTATTAAAAATATAAAAAAACTCTCTTTAAAGCCCACTTAGTCTACTATTCTAAAATAGTGGATGACAACAAAAATAAGCCTTGTGTACTATTTAGAACAGTGGCTAATCTAACAAATGGGAATTCAAAACTACAGTGCAAAATACCAACAGACATTAGCAGTACAGAGTTTTGTTGAGGTAGCGAGTCTGTGGCATGTGCGTTTTAAATAAATAGATAATGTGCATGCATTAGGTAGAGTTGCGGATGTGGAGACAGCCAATCCTGCATCCACGTATGCACATGTGGGGACCATCCGTTCCCTCATTAGCGCTGGAGCCATGATTGCTGCACTTTCAATGATGGGTTTTAAAGGAGAATTGAGACACGAGGAAGGGTAACAACAAGAGAAGAAATAAAATGAGAGAACTGTGAGAAAGCACAGTATCGGGTGCCTGTACCAGGTAGAGAGAGAGTAGGCAGAGTAGCTGGTAGCCTTGCGGTGGAACAAATGAATGGTGCTCCATGAGGCGGATCATTACCCGCTGATTTAATATAGGAGAAGCTACGATGGTGGTAGAGTCCACATTAGGGATCCATAGGACACATAAGAGAGTGTGACGGAGGAAGCACAGCTGGCTCTGAGTGGTCTGGCAAATGTTGATAGAGACAACCAAGATGAAAGTCAGAAATGAGGAGTGTTGATGCTGGTGCCTTCATTGGCTGAGCTGGGAGACAGGGGAATGGAAGTTGTGCTGGGCTCAGAAAGGAGGGATAAAGAACAGTAAGAACCCAATGACTGTTTTATTCTGGTTATAAAATTGGATCATTTATTGAATTTTTAACTCCTGAACTGTCATTTTGATTTTATGGATTATATATTTATGGAAATTCTTTTGCACTGTTGCTTGTTGTTCATAATAAGAGCACTGAACACTTCGCATAAAACCCCTTGCTGACTGTGTATGTTCCTCATTTACCTGTCTCACATTACCCAGTACATTATCGATGGTTCTGGGTTCAAGTAGCTCCTGTAAGCAACCAAGGATCGTGGAGCTGACCCAGACTATCACATCTTTATGAACTTCTTTAAAGTGAAAATCAAAAATATGAGATACAACATCACAGCATCACAGCCTCAGTATCACTTTCTTTTAGACCAAATGACATTTCTCTGATGTTGTCCTTAATTAGATATGTTTGTGAGTTAAAGGAGTGGAAGAATGAGAACTACTTGTCTTTGAAGACACAGAAAAAAGAAATGTTAATTATTGGAGGAAGTAATCTTCAACGCAACAATATTTTATGATTATTTAACTCAGCTGGAATCACCATTAGTTCTACTGAATCAGCCTACAATCTAGGTGTTATCTTTGATATCAGCATGTCATTTAAAGTGCACATCATAAATGTTGGAAAATTAAGGCATTATGTAAATAGGCAGGATGCTGAGAAATTACCGTAATTCATGCACTTATTTCTAGTAGGATTGACTACTGAAATGTGGTGTTCACTGGCTGCTCAAATTGTCTGTATACAGCTTTCAGTTCATTCCATAATTATTGCAAAACAAAAATTGTACACATAACTCCAGTTCTTAAATCCTGACACTGGCTCCCGGTTAAGCTGAAAGTATATTTCAAAATACTCCTTTTAACATATAAAACCTTAAATGGCCAAGTCCCTGCTTACTTGTCTGAACTTATTATTACCAGAGCACAGATTAAGATCTCAAGATACTGTCTTGCTTATGGTTCCAAGGATTAATAAAACAACAAATGGGAGGTTGAGCTTTTAGTTACAGGCCCTCAAATCTGTGGAATGGTCTGCCTGCTATATTAACAGGTGCCCCTTCAGTCTTAGTTTCTTAATCCAGGCTGTAAGACTCACTACTTTAGTCTAGCATACACTGAGTAGAGTTGCTGATTAGCTGTGCATATTGCATGCTCTGTTTGTATTCATTACTATAAAATATAAGTAATATGATATTTAAAAACTGTTACTAACGCTCTCATATTATGTTTCTCTTCTCTGTATTCTCATGTGTTCTGTTTTGTATACTGTATTTGCTCCATTTTTGACACCCATTGCACAGCCAGGCTGTAAGGGGGTCTGTCTCTGAATTGCTTTCCCAAAATTTCTTCTATTTTGTTTCCCTACAAAATGTTTTCTTGTTATCTTCTTAGGGAGTCGAGACTGGGGGGCTGTCAAAAAACAAGGAATGTTAAGTCTATTAAGGCATTCCTTGTATGATTTTGGGCTATACAAGAAATAAAGAGTTGTTATTGTAATAGCAATATTGTGATTGCTGAGAGAGAGAGAGATACAGATAACACCTTTTTATTTCTCAACTTCAGCAGTAGCACTGATTATAAAAATTAAGAACAAACTATTACATATGTGTAAGAATCACACCTGCATATATAATAAAATTGCTTTAGGATAATTATTCAAATAAATATTTCCCCATGAGAACAAATCTGTTATAACTAACTAGGATAAAGATGTTAGTTAGCCTCTTACCAGTTCACAGTGGAAACAGCCAGTGATTACAGTTGTTGACAACACAAAATAAATACTATAGTGCAAGCAATCATACAGTACAGTGAACATAATACATGCAAAGCCAGAGATCTCAACTTCAGGAGCACCACTCACAGTTAAAGCCTTCTTTGGTAAAGTTCATGAACAGTTTTCTTTTTTCTCCTCTATACCACACATGCAAACCAGGAAGATGAATGGAAAAATACGTACATTTAACACTTCCATGTGGGAGGACTACAATGTCATGGAAGAGGTGGCAGCATTAGCCATGATGCCCTATAATTTTGCTAGTGTCTCCAGTGATTCTAGGGTCAGTCTTGTAATATCAGTGGTCCACCAGATAAGTGTTTAGGATCCCCTAAGCTAGCGTTACTCCTCCAGGAGAGCACTGATCACTATGGCCAGGAACTGTCACACACATATTAATGAACATAGAAATATCTCCTTTGAGTCTTTTCATACAGCTGGCCTGTGTAGTTGATCCAATCTACTGTTCAGATGGAAATGTAATAAAATAAAAAATTTAAATGATTCAAAATACAGCAGGAATGCTGATTATAGGGTCTCCCTAGAATCTGACAATCCACCAATAACTTTTTTGTCTTGGTGAGGCTCATTTCTAAATGGGGCTCCTGCCCAAAATGACTAAGCCTTTCAACATTCATCTATACTTTACCTCTGTATCTCCATTGTTGACATGGAATACAATGTAGTCATCTTAGAACTTCTATAAGCTGAAACTGTACTTACTGTTATGTTGTAGGTGTAAAGTATGAAGTGCTCCCTAGACTGATAAATTTTGTTAATCTACATCTCAGACTCATAGTCTGAAAACCTATCAAACATCATCAGTTAGTTAGTCCAGAATCTAGAAAGCTGTGATGGCATCTACCTGTAAAACCCTGAACCACCAAGAAAGGCTGGATATACAAAACCTTCTACATGTATATTTGTATTTCTCAGTAACAATGTAGTAGTAAGGGAGGGTATTCTAACCACGTTGTTTTCTCAGCACAACACCGAGAAGTAATGGCACAGAGTTATGAGGCTTGTCGTGTATGCAAATGAAGGCCATCTATAGCGATACTAGCAATAGAGTGAAAGTAGTGAAGAAGGCAAAGTGTTCTACACAGAAAAAAGAGATGGAATCAGGGCTTAATGGTCTCTTTGATTTAATACACTATGCTAATAGATAGATAGATAGATAGATAGATAGATAGATAGATAGATAGATAGATAGATAGATAGATAGATAGATAGATAGATAGATAGATAGATAGATACTTTACCCTACAATCTCAATTCTGCACACTCCTAGAAATCATATACTACAATAAACATGTTCCAATCTCCAGAGGGACCGCTAGACTAAAATGTCATGTAAAATTTATCAGCTAAGCTCTAGTACAATGTGTTTAGGAATAAGGCTTGAGTCAGGTTGCCAGGGAGGGAGAAATACAAAAAAAGTGGTTTTCTCCCATCCAACACAAGCGGATACTGACAGCATCAGTTTACATACTAGCACAGCTCGGTTAACTTGTTCCACATAACCAAAAGGGAGAGGGCTGGACAATTGTACATACTGTATAATGTAGTTCTAGGGATTTTTGTTTTTTTTTATTTGTTCTTTTCTATACAACCTTTGCTTCTCTCTTGTTTGAACATTACTGTTTCATAAAAAGTTCTTCTCTTTGTTGCTTACATTTCAGAATAATGTGTCTTCTTTTCTATACCACCAGGAAGAAAACCAGTGCTTGAAGTGGGCTGGTACACAACCCCCTTCAGTTAATTAAGATGCCTCCCCACCACAGTATTGGCTGTTATTAACAACTCCAAATTAAGATGTTGAAGTCATTGCACCACCTAAATGTGCAACCTGTCAATAATACTGCTGTTTGTGATAAGTTAAATTACAACATGATTCAGTGTTACAACTTTATTGTCTGCATATGGCTAGAGCAAAAAAAAAAAACCAAAACACACAAACAACTGACGAAAAACACAAAGTAATGCTTGAGTGAACGATACAAACAAATGAAAGTGGTAAACATATAATTATAATAATAAAAAGTTAACTCCCTGAAATCATAGGCCATACTGTAGACGAAAAAATAGTAGAAATTTGAATCAAAAGTAAAAAAAGAATCATGAATCAACATCCCCCCTAATCAGTGCTTTACTTTGATATGCTTATCTAATTAATTTGAGAAATGTGCTTCACAGCAAAAACAGCAAGTGAAAAAACCAAATGACACAAATTCATGCTTGAAATTTAAATAGTAGCTTCAGTCAGAGCAAAGAGGATTCACTTAGAGACAACTGCATTGTTGCTTGAAAATTAAGAAACTGTGTTTCAAAACCACATTTGAAATAACCCTTCTAAAGACTTTACTTTTCCAAGAACTGCAATGTGAAACAAAGGAAGCAAGATAGAAAGCATCATAAGTTAAGTCCTTTTTTACTAGCAATTTTTTCCAAGCAGTTTTTAAATACAAGATTAAATGTGGCTGAGTTCCCAACTTAGCAATAAAAATCAAAGAAAACTATTACCATAATTTTAGTATACAGTATTACACAAAAATCATATCCTGAAAAAAGCCAATAAAACTTTTTTTTTTTTTAAATTTCAGTGATGGGTGTTTAAAGTGTGGAACTGTATGTGTCTGTTCAATTATTTTTCTACCAAGTAAATGAACTATTGAAGGTTTGGAGAGAAATAAGCATTGTGGCAAATGAACAGCACTTTATGCAATGACCCATTTGGTCTCCACAGCTCATTGCCACACGTCCAAGGTAGGATATGAATTAGTCCTAAGAAGTACACAAAGCATTACTATCGACAAGTAGGTTTGTGAAAGCTGTGGTGCATTGTGGATCAAAGGACCAGGTGGTCTGTAGACTTAGAATAATAAAATTTTTTTTGCTTCTTTAATGTCATTGGAATGCCTAAAAAACTATTAAACCAAAATTGCATATATATATGTATATATTGTTTATGTAGATACTGTATACTGTTTTAATGTTTCAAATAACAGAATCTTGTCAGCGAGTACTGCACAATTTAACTTTGCAATTTTGGAAGAGGTTCACTTCACAACTGCCCTACAGCTGAGTGATTGTGAAAGAAATAACAGGACAAGGTTAGAGTTTTGGGGCACTTTGTAGGCAACCCTGTATACATCTAAGCAATGAACTGAAAGAAAATGCATGTTATGACACAAATGTGAGTTGTCCCAAATTCATCATTAGATAGACTGATTAGGATGGTGGCTCTTCTGAATTTAAAGCATTCTGGGAGGAATGGGCGTGTCCAGGTGGACTAACTCCAGAAGTGACGTCAGAAGGAATGGTTCAATAATACTTTCTGAAGAAGGGGAAGAACAGAGGTTTTTATTACATACTGCCATCTCCTGTCTTGGCAGAGAATTACCTCTCCACCCTTCAATCTATTTTTCTGTGTTCATAAGTGTGACAAGAGATTAGTTATCTAATTTAATTAGGTAGAAATCAAATTGATTGCCTATTGTGGTGCTTAAAATGGCAGAGAGTCTTCAATAATATGTAACAGTCATTCCAAGCTTCAGTGTTTATGCAAAGAAATGTAAGCCTTGGAGAAGAACATTTATCACCTCCTAATAGGCAAAACGCAGCTTAGAAGAGAAAACATTATTTCCAGACAGTTCAAGTATTCAGTTTATTTTACTCTTACTGAATCTTAGCCTTAGACACAGTGTTATAAGTCAGGTCTTATTTATTTGATCTCTACTCTGAACTTCAGAGTAGCACCAGGAGTAGAGAATCACCTATAGTGCACCTGCATTTTCCCAGCCTGATCAGTCTGATCCACCTAGCCTTACTACTATATTTGCCAACCATCGTGAAGTTCACGTTATTTGCAAATCTGTTGAGACAGTGGGATTGTGGTATTGCATGTTGAAATGAACATCTAATATCACCAGTCAGAAGTGCCAAAGAAGGACTCTGCTAAAGTCTTAATATCTGTTTGGGAAAATGTGAAGAGAGTTATAACAGACTTCTGTCCCTGAAAAACTGGCTGAGATCCTACTGTGAGGGACATTATGTCAGTCTCATCAACAAATGAAGGGTTTTCTGTATGAGACCATGCTTCTGTGGGTGGGATGGATTCACGGATTGGCATGAAGGTTCCACTAAAAACATTGCAAAAGTTAAACAGCTTTAGACTACCTTGCAGTGCAGTATGCATAAGAATCATGATGTTGTAAAATGTAATAAACATGAAATGGGTTTACCCAGAGGTACATTATATAAAGCCTATAGATACAAATTATAGATTAGCTGAAGTGCACCCAGATTTACATTTTTAATAACTTATGTATCTCAAGTTGTCCTACAGTTTCTGTACAGACTCCTCCATCTAAAACTTTTAATTAGTCATTACTTAATTTTAGAACACTAACTAGTAAGACGCAAATGATTTTATTACAGGTAAAAAAAAAAGGACTTTCTAATTGTGTGTGAAAGTGTCTTACCAGTGACAGAGCTGCAGTACTTATTAATGAGGCACTGCCAAACTTGAATTTGTTGTTGCAACAAGGGAAGAGAGGCAATTTCTTAGTGAATATCTTCTTGAGTACTGTGGATGCCAGCCTTGGCAGTTTCGAGTCTTGAGTATCTTGCCATCATGATTGAAGGAATACCATATTCCCTATTGCTAAATACTTGTCAATTACCAAAATATAATGTCTCATTTATTAACATATTTTATTATTTATTATGTTGTAATAAGTAGTTATAACAATTTTCTATTACCATGTGATTTCAACTTTAATTTATGTAATCACTTTGATCCCAAAGCTACAGAATTTATGGCTCTTTTGACTGTTTTTGCCTTCACTCAAAATATCACCCAATCTACGTAAAAAGGGGTCACACTTTGGATCTGGTAGTCTTGTGCAGGCTTAGAATTGATGCGACGCAGACAGTGGACATTGGTATTTGATCAATATTTTCTTTAACAATGTCTTTTACAAGGACTAAAAAAGAACATGTCTTTAAGAGATTTTTTTGATGCTGCAACTGCCTCTTTCTTTTCAATTATTGTAAATAATCAGTCTTACTCTAGTATCTCTTCTTACTCTAGCACCTCTTCAATGTCAATGTAACCTGAAGCCAGTTGTACATTGTAACCCGTGGAAAAAAAAAAATAAATAAATATATATATATATATATAATACCCTGGAAAACAAACAGTTTATAACATTAAAAAAGAAACATGTAAATGGAGGAAAAAAAAACTAAATTAACAAATCACTATGAAACACAGAAGGCTCACATTAACAAATTCACTGCTTTAGTTGAATATGAGAAATGGTCTCATTCCTCTCAAATTATAAACAATAGTGCAAGAAATCCAGAATTTAATTTTTAATCACTGACCGACTGTTCCACCCTGTTAGTCTATAGTATGGATGATTAAACCAACAGTGGGTAAATGTGAGTCTTTTGCAGAATTAGTGTCAGATCAGATGTAGTAAACCACAGATTGCAAGAATAAGCCAAGCTGAAACAGCAACCATCTTTATTAATTGAAAAATGAAGAGAACTTTAAGAGTATCCTGTTAATGGTGACACACTCATGTACTACAGGATGCCCATAAGGGAGACGGTAGTCTTTTGGCTTTGGAACCTCAGAAGGCTTCATTTTCTCCCGCACCCCATCAATTGCATTTTTTATTCTCTTCTCCTACCTGGTCATCTGACTATTAAGCTGGACATTTTGATTCTCTGTTTTATATAACCTGATATAAACAGCTAGACGTCAGAGTTTACTTTCTTGGTAACTCTGTTTAGTCATTAATATTGTAAAACATTTTGAGCTATGTATGAAAATGTGCTTTATAAATAAGTTGTTGTTGTTGTTTACTTATCATGCCTGCGTGAAATTTATTTTCTCCTTGCAGTGTTGAAAAAAATAACTTTTTTCCTATTTTGCAATGCCATTTTTGAAGTGGCATCCCATTTGCTTTAGTATTCCAACATGTCAGCTCAGTAACATCACTTCTTTACTGTTTTTTATATGCATCTGCATCTGCTGTACCTACAGTAATTACTATCCCTACCTGAGACAACTTCTTCAAACTGTAATTAATGAGTCTCTTGTTCTGTTCAGTGTTTTTATGAATAATAGGTGTTAACGCATATTTGAGCTTGCTGCACTTAATAAAGGAGTTGGCAGCATGAGGACTATGGCATACTGTCACACACAGAAAAGGGTGATTATCCAAATAATTGGTGTTTTGAAAAACAGCAAACACATTGGCACTTTAAGCAGTCTCAAAAGAATATAGGACATGTGAACTGGAAATGAAGGAAGCATTCCAGAGATGACTAACAATTCGCTTTTGTAACAGTAATACAGGACATTTTATCAGAAATGTACTGCCATCAAATTCAAATTGATCTTTACCTTATTAATTCAGTATTGGAGTGATTACAAAAAGCCTTAAAGGTGTTCCCAGGTAAATGCACTAACATACAAATGTTCTACAGTAAAAGTGACACTATAAAGTTTACAAAGTGATGATAAATAGTTTAGAATGCCTAAACAAGAAATGTGGAGAATAAAATTTATAAAATTCCATCCATCCATATTTGGATTTTGTTAAATACAATTCAGTATTATTGGTTTACAGAGTAATTATTTTTGTGTACTGGGGTAAAATAAGGTCCGCAGCTGATTGGCACCATTTTAAAATAAATAATTACCACAGGGGCAGCACAGTGGCACAGTGGAAGCGCTGCTGCCTTGCAGTTAGGAGACCCGGGTTCACTTCTCGGGAGTTTGTATGGAGTTTGCATGTTCTCCCTGTGTCTGCGTGGGTTTCCTCCGGGCGCTCTGGTTTCCTCCCACAGTCCAAAGACATACAGGTTAGGTGGATTGGCGATTCTAAATTGGCCCTAGTGTGTGCTTGGTGTGTGGGTGTGTTTGTGTGTGTCCTGCGGTGGGTTGGCACCCTGCCTGGGATTGGCTCCTGCCTTGTGCCCTGTGTTGGCTGGAATTGGCTCCAGCAGACCCCCGTGACCCTGTGTTCAGATTCAGCGGGTTGGAAAATGGATGGATGGATGGATACTTAACGCAGGCTCATTCCAACACTTAAGTGCACAGGTGCGGAATTGCCCAAGTTTGTATCTTGCATAATTTTAAAATTTGAAATGCATCTCAAATGGTGTAATGTTAATCATTGCACCTTCACTGATCTGCAATGTATGGTTTTAATTTCATGTGCTATCATTGTTTGAGTGGAGTTTGTAATGACAAACGAGACCTATAAACATGTCTTTTACATGGTTGATTTATGTAATTTAATATTCTTTAAACGTATTTATACTGCATGTGTGGATGGAATGTTAAGAAGAAGAAGAGTTGAATGGGATCATAAAGTACTGTACAATAAAACATGAAATTAACAAAGAAACAATGAATGCATCACAACCATCTGACTTAGCATATGTTTGGGGTCCTATGTGAAGCTTCCCACATTGGTTTAGTTTTTGACAATGCTCCAAAAAAGATCTTTGAGGATTTTTCAAGAAGAGACGATAAAAATCCTCATAATTCTTGCACATCACTCCTTCTCCTCTTCCAATTACAACTCAGGGTACTTCAAAGCCTCCAATCACAAAGAAGCAAGACTCTTTGACTCTCATGGTAAGACAAACGGCTTTATTAAGTACAATTAACTGACATGTATTTTTTTAAATGTATTAATTTACTGGTACATTACCATTATTAGCATACTGCATTACTATCAATTATTAATTTAAGAAGTTGTACTAAAGGAAAAATAAGTCACAATTGTTTCCATTATTTAAGAAGAAAGAGCCCCTGTCTGCTGTGTGTTGCTATACATTCCACTTTTTTGGTCCATAGTGTTGTGTAGTGGGGATTCTATGTAATGTAGTGGTAGTAAGGATAATTTAAGTTTCTTCATACATTTCTGACACAAACTGAAAATTTGGATGGGAGGTACCAAGATTGCCAGCAGGTTCTCGTAATAGAATGGACAGAGGCCTGAGAAGGACTTCAAATGTCATGCAACTCTATAAGATTATCATCTAGGTCGAAATTATTTCTTCACAAACATGGTACATATGCATTTGTCATTGTGCTCTAAAGATAAGCATTTTCTATCAGTTTAAAACAATATTTTGCCCTCACTGGCATTGTGCAATGAAGACAATGGGGCACAAAGCACCACCGGAAAATAAAACCATAAAAGGTCATCAAATATGTCAATGTTTCAAGCCAAGACAGTTGTTGAGTATTGGTCCACATCTTGTGATTACACACACATTGTAAAATAGTTAAAAAGAAACAAGATTATGAGATTTGGCCATTTTTAAGGAACACCAGCTGTGTGTGCTACCTCATACCTCAAGTTTGTCTTCTTTCACAATAACCTTTCATCCCCAGGGCATGGTTTTCTCTCAAAAGACAAAAGTCACAATAAGCTGTTCATGCTACACAGTTAGTTTGGTTTTGATTTATTTCTGCACTTATGTAAGAACTCACACAAACAATCAGAAAATGTATCCTTACCTCAAGAAAAACAGTACTAGGAATGTTCATCCCTTTTGTCAAAAACTACAAATTATTTTATAGAAACTTACAGGACAGTTTTTAGGCTTTGTTTCCCCGTAGTGCTTCATGCCCCATTGTTTCCAATGTAAAGTTGTAATGCAGGCAAGATTTTTTTTAATTTATAGAAAACACTTAATTTTTCCTACCTTTTACCATAGCAGACCAGTTTAAATACCTAGTGGTAAATATCACAAGTAAACATAAAGCTCTTTATCAACAACATTTTGCCGTCTGTATGGAAAAAATTAAGCAAGACTTGAATAGATGGTCAACCCTTCATCTCACTCTAGCCGGAAGAATTAACGTTGTTAAGATGAATATCCTTCCTAAACTTCTTTTTTTATTTCAAAACATTCCAATATATATCAATAAATCGTTTTTTAAACAGTTAGATTCAACAATAATCTCATTCATTTGGAACTCAAAACACCCACGTATCCGAAGAGCGACCCTACAAAGACCTCAGGCAGAAGGTGGCATGGCTTTACCTAATTTTCAGTTTTATTACTGGGCAGCAAACATACAAGCCATAAAAACCTGGACACAAATAAATGAACAGGCTTGGTCCGCAATAGAAGTAAAAGTAAAAGCAAAAATTAAAAGTAGAAGTAAAATCCTGTAATACTTCTTTATACTCCCTGCTCTGCTCTCCA
The DNA here is from genome assembly GCF_900747795.2 of Erpetoichthys calabaricus. Lineage (NCBI taxonomy): Eukaryota > Metazoa > Chordata > Cladistia > Polypteriformes > Polypteridae > Erpetoichthys > Erpetoichthys calabaricus. The sequence continues at coordinate 133,900,330 of NC_041396.2, read as the reverse complement.
ATAAATGCAAGTTATCGCAAATATACTAATAACCCAATTGTGCTTTACTCAATCAGAATATGGAACCAAATTAGAAAGCATTTTAAGATGGAAAATTTTTTATTGGTGGCACCTCTGCAAGAGAACCACCTCTTTCAACCCTCGCAAACATATCCAGTTTTTAATACCTGGAAAAGTTTTGGGATTAAAATGCTCAGAGATCTTTATATTGACAACATATTTACATCTTTTGAACAATTACGTTCAAAATTCAACCTCCCAGCTACACATTTCTTTCACTATCTTCAAATTAGAAATTTTGTTAAACAGAAATTGCCCAATTTCCCCCACCTCGCACCCCCCACAACGCTGGAAAAAATACTGCTCAATTTCGAGGTATTAAACACCATTTCCACATTATATAAAATTCTATTAGAGTCCCTACCTTTCAAAGATCCAAGAGGACATTGGGAAGAAGATCTCTTAATAAATATATCAGAAAAGGAGTGGAAGGTAGCAAAGCAGAGAATTCACTCGAGCTCCATATGCGCAAAGCATAGAATTATTCAACTAAAAATTATATATCGAGCTCATCTGTCTCGCTTAAAACTGTCCAAAATGTTTCCAGGGCAAGATCCAACCTATGAACGCTGCAATCAAGCTCCTGCCTCACTGGGTCACATGTTCTGGGCCTGCACCAAACTAACATCATTTTGGACCAAAATATTTAAGTGCCTTTCAGACAGCCTTGGTATCACAATCTCTCCTAACCCATTAACAGCTGTGTTCGGTGTTCTTCTAGACCAAAGGTTCCCAAACTTTTTTCAGCCTCAGACCCCTTTACCAAAAACTTTTAAAACCGTCGACCCCCTAATTACATGCAATGGTTTTTCATATCCGCACTTGCTTTGATATGTTCGATAAGACAATGAACAGACATGTTTGTGCTACATGTATTTTCATGCATTCTTACGTGTGACTCTTTTAATGACACATTTTACCTTTTCGTTCGCAAATTTGGTATGTAATGTGTTTTTTTTAAATGATTTTACTTCTTAATTAGGTACCTATTGGAATCATAGATATTTTGAAGTAACAAACAAATAGCAGTAGTAAGGGGGTCTATTTTTGCTGTCATTGACCCCCAAATTTTTTCATTGAAACTATCGACCCCTAGAAAGTTCAAATCGACCCCAGGGGGTCAATATCGACCACTTTGGGAACCCTTGTTCTAGACGGACTTGTAGTGGAGAAGGACAAGCAAACGGTGATTGCATTCACTACACTTTTGGCACGCAGACTTATTTTGTTAAATTGGAAGAATCCTAACTCTCCTCTGATAAGTCAGTGGGAAACCGATGTTTTATATTATTTGAAATTGGAAAAAATCAAATTCTCAGTTAGAGGATCTATACAAAATTTTTTTCAAAACCTGGCAGGATCTAATCAATATTATTTTAGAATAAGAGAAATGACTATTACCCCATTTAATTCCCTTCTCCATCTCTTATTTACATATATATTTATTTCTCCCTTTCTTTTGTTTATTGCTGTCTTATTAAAAAGCCCTAAGCAATTCTCCTTTGGCTAAGCTCTCCTTCTCAGGGGTGGGGTTTGATTTGTCTTCAGTTTTGTTTGGTTATAAATTGATCTATTTGTATGGAATGATTACAATAAAAATTAATAAATAAAAAGAAAAAAAGAAAACACTTAATTTTAGGTCATAATTTCATGTGGCATATTTGTGAAGAAATAACTTTGACTTGAAAAATACTGAACTTATCCTTTAATCTAAATATAAGTTCCCAGGGGCAGGTAGAAACTACTGGGGAGGTTCCATTCTATTGTAAGTTGCGTTTGTACTCATATTCACCTTCAAACCCAGTTTACAGCACTGTAACAGACTTCTGCTGAAGAAACACATGACTTGTACAGCAGAGTGAATAATTGTATTTATTTAGGCACGGGGCATTTATTATATTTTAAGCTTCTGACAGCATGACTGGACTACTGCTTGTTAACATATTTTTGTACTTTTGCTTTAAATATTGTATTAAATATGAGTTATGGCTGATATGACTATATTGCTTTTAAACAAAGGCACCCAATAGAAAAAAACATCAGTCTAAAGCAATACAATTACATTTTTTCTTGAAACACATCCATCTCTTAATGAGTCTTGGACAGATCCTTATTAATGGAAACTAGGGTCATTGGGTGTCTTGGGGTTTTAACCTGAATAATAATAAAATAAAAAGTAGACAGGTTGGTTTCAGTTTTCAGTGATCCAGTGAAT